>NW_027283439.1:57500-115191 GCF_046629955.1 Centroberyx affinis | reverse complement strand
AAGATGCTGAACTGCACTGTGAAACTTTGAGAGTGTAAATGTTTCTGGTCTCTCTTTCTTCAGTGATATAAAGTGAGAGTGTAAATGTTTCTGGTCTCTCTCTCTTCAGTGATATAAAGTGAGAGTGTAAATGTTTCTGGTCTCTCTTTCTTCAGTGATATAAAGTGAGAGTGTAAATGTTTCTGGTCTCTCTTTCTTCAGTGAATTGATCGACACAAATGCCGCTTTTCCACTGCATGGCACCGGCTCAACTCGCCTCGCCTCGACTCGCTTTTGGTATCACCACTTTGGTTTTCCACTGCAGATAGTTCCCCCTCAATGTGCCCCACCCCCCAAACTGGTCGTCATAGCGACGCCGCGACGCCGCATGAAACGCGACACACAGCTACAATGGAGGATATGGAAGCGATGGTGTTCTTGATCCTCGGTGTGTGGCTGTCAGTCACAGCAGGGAAACAGATTTTATTTCAGAAGAGGCTGAAGGCAGCGAGACAGCAGAAGCTCTCTGGCTGCTCAAGAGGGTAAGCTAACCGCTAACCTGGAAGCTAACGTTAGCATTATGTCCCGTGTCACGATGATGATTCTCTGACCAATCAGTGGTCTGCAGTGTTTTCACGTCTCCTTCTGGTGCCTCAGCTCGCCTGGAACCTCGACGGAGGTGCTACGGAAAAAAGTACCAGGTACTACGTGATATGGAACCTGGTACCTGGTACTTGGCCAGTGGAAAACCAAAAAAGGCGAGTAGAGTCGAGTCGAGTCGAGTCGAGTCGGTACCATGCGGTGGAAAAGCGCCAAAAGAGCCAATCCTCGTCTTTAGGGAAAGTTATTCATGAGAATGTGTTTGTCCTGGTCTTTACTGAACACCTGAACGCACCGCAACGCCTCCATCATCTCCATCTGAAGTTAAAGTTGTTAAACCTGAAAACTGTTCGCCACTTCCTGGTGTGAACAGCTGACCGAATGTTTTCCCTCGTCTCCTAGCAACGAGAAAATGTTCAGATGTTTGTCAATCAGCTAACACCATGTACAATAATTTACTGTAATTTGAATCAATCATGACAGCAGGAAGCTTCAGTCAGTTCTGTCTGTTTTTCTCATCAGTATTGATCAATAGAATATTGATCATATGATCAATACAGAGTATTGGGTTGAAGAGATATAGATCTGATTCTGCCCAACATAATGTTAATACTGTCCTGCACACACAATTAATTTACTGCCCTTTAATTATATTTGCTCTGTCACTTCTAGTTTTATATATATCACCTTTCCTGTATTATTTTATTATATTATAATATTATTATAATATTTTATATTATAAAATACCACTGCCACTGTTTAAATTCCCCAGCACACACACACACACACACACACACACACACACACACACACACACAGAGCATTAAAGGAACAGCAGGTGAATCCTGATGATAAAACAGTTTTATTAAACACAGTCGTCAAACAAATAGAAATATCTGCAGACAGATTACTGTATAAAACTGTACAGTCTTTATTCAACAAAGACGGGCTGATGACGTCAGAGGCCGGCATTCCACCCCGGTGAGGTCATCATCCAGAAAGTTTATTTCACCCAGTCCAGTAACTTTTATTATTTTAGGGATTTCCCCAATAACGAGGCAGGATGAGTGACGTCACAACTGACTCAAGAAAAAACTCTCGACAGTTTTTCTTTGGAAACAAGTGAAATTACGTCACTGCTATTTTAATATAAAGACTCCTGATAGTACAGTATAGTGTGTTCACACTGTTTCCATACTCTCACTTTACTAGTCTCCCTCCCTTCCTTCCTTCCTTCCTTCCTTCCTCACCGTGGTCCTGGGACCTCCGGCGGCCACCACGTGTCTTTAGGCGGACAGAAGGCGACTTCAGGCGGTTTATCGGGACTTTCCTCTCGCATGTCTGTCCATCCGTCCCGGAGCGGTATATCAGACCCACAGCGGGTCTCTGCAGTGTTAAAAGGCCTCTATAGCGGTGCTCCAGGGCCGGAGGGTCTGCAGCACCGGGTCGCAGCAGATCTGTCCGGAGCTCGGCTCGCTGTCCTGGGGCTGCGGCTCGCCGCGCGCCGCCTCTTTCGGACTCAACAGCCCAGAAAAACTGGAGCCAAAGATCGATATTAAACTCGTGACGTTGCCGGTGTCCATGTCCTCGGTCCCTCCGTCTGTCCCGTCGCTGACGGACAAACAGCAGCAGGTTAGTTTGGTCTTTTTCGTCGCTCCGTCCGGAGCCTCGGAGCTCTCGGCGCCCCGCTTTCTCCCGCCGTGTCCCGCCGGGGCGGAGCGCTCCTCCGGCCGGCCGGGCGGAGTCTCCGTATCCGCGTGCGACTCGACCAAGGAAAACTCCCCGTTCTCGTTTAACGACAGCAGGGTCCGTCTGTCCTGTTCGGCGGCGGCAGAGTCCGTCGGGGAATCTTCCTCCGGAGACCGAGCCGAGCTCTCCGCCGCGGCCGAGAACAGCGCCTCCTGGCCGGGCTGCGGGCTCGCGCTCGGCCCGCTGTACCAGTCGCTGAGGTAAACCTGGCGCGCGCTGCGGAGAACCAGAGAGACCAGCAGGTTCTTATGGAGCTTGATGCCGCCGCGCTGCGCGCGGGACGAGTAGATCTTCCCCAGGGAGAGACTCATGATCCGGTGGGCCTCCACCCGCTGCTCCATGCCGGGGAAACACTCAGAAATATCCCGCTGCCGTAAAACCTCCAGAGAGAGAGAGAGACCTGGAACAGATCCTTAGAAAAAGTCTAAAATATGTATAAAGTCCCGGATGTTTGGCTGCTGGAGGAACTTTAATCCAGAAAAGTCAAATTAAAATTAAAATTCAGTTTATTCAGTTTATTCTTCCGCTTTGTTGTCGCTGTTGTTTGTTTCCCTCGAGCAGGCGGACTGGAATGAGACCAGTTTCTATTTATAACTCGATCTTATAGGCTGACGTAAAAAGCCACGCCAGCCAATCAGACCGCAGGTAGTATTCACAGGCTGCAATGACTTACGCCCCGCCAAATCCACACTGACCAATGGGAGCGCCGCTGTACAAATACGTCACGTTTAAAAACAGCAACAGTGTGAATATGAATATATAAATCTGCCATTTATATATAATAAACCAACTTAATGACATTCGGTGTTGTTTTCTCACACTGCTGAAATTCATATTCCCCCCAACACACACACACACACACACACACACACACACACACACACACACACACACACACACACACACACACACACACAGATCCAGTTTCCCCACAGGACAGTTTGATGTGAAATGTTTGCTGTCATGTAAAGTTTGTAAAGTTTGTAAAGTTTCCTCAGACAAACAGTGAGTGTTTTCCTACAGATCAAATTATAATCTAATGGATTTAATAAAATAAACTCCGACCTTCAGTCATATAGAAACAAAATCGATTATTTTTCCAAAAAGCATTAATTTATTTCAGACCCTACCTTCATCAGTTTGATACTAACTCAGTTTGACAACAACTGATAACAAAAAACGATATTTTTCTTAAATCTCTTTATTTTTTATTTTAAATCCACAGAATTATTTACTTTTCTTCTTTTCTCAGTATTACTCCTACTGTTATATTACAGTTTTGATTGTCCTTGAAAGTTTCATAAGTTCTCTGTTATACATTTCATCCCTCAATTAATAATTACGTAAATAAAAGGTATTGTTATAGAATTGTTATTATTGCTTTCTTGAAAAAATAAAATAATTTAATTTGTTTTTCTCAAAACCCGGAAGAAAAACTGGACGTACGTGCCTAACGTCTTGGCGTAATTTCCGCTGCTGAAGCCAGCGTTGTGCTGCTCCATGTAAACAAAACATAGCAGCTGTTAGTTTTAGAAATTACAATTATACTACTAAAAATATATAAAGAAAGAAATTAAAGTAGCAGCCTGTTATGGAGTTTGAAGTATAAATGTGTGTGGAATAATTCGGCCGGTAAAATGTCTATGGAAGACCCGTTTTTCGTCGTGAAAGGGTAAGAAATGTTTATAGCTAACGGTAACGCTAACGCTGCTAACACCTACAGTAACTGATTACACTAGCCTAGTTTAGCTAGCTAGCGTTAGCCTGCCAGCGCGCTAATGCTGCTAACTGGAGAACAATAGGGATTTAGTCCGCTCGAGGACAACAGACACCGGCTAGCTAGCATAGCTATCTGTTAGCAGATCATGTTATATTAAACGTGAAGTGAAGTGTTAGCTTAGTAAACACGCGTCATGCTGTGATATCCTCCTCCACAGTCCAGGGAATGCTAATTTCGCTCAAGTAATGTGTGATAGTTCATCTAGTTCATCTAGAGATTTACTGTTTGTGTTTCAGGTTAGTTTTAGTGTTAGTTTTAGGGTTAGTGTTAGTTTTAGTGTTAGTTTTAGGGTTAGTGTTAGTTTTAGTGTTAGGGTTAGTTTTCTGTCCAGAGAGACTAACAGCAAGGCCAACAGAGAGTCATGTAACAGAGACGGGCGAGGAAGATAAAGGGGCAGAAGCTTGTTGAAGTGACGAATTGATGAGAGATGATGAGTAATGTTAAGCTGTCTGACTTGTTTAAAGAAGGAAGCCTGTTGTTTTATCTTTACTGATAACTGGTTGCTGGATGTTGTCTCCTGGCAGCGAGGTGCAGAAGGCGGTGAACACCGCCCAGAGCCTCCACCAGCGATGGAGCGAACTCCTCCAGGATCCTGCTGCCGCCTCCAAGGAGGAGATGGACTGGACCACCAACGAGCTGAGGAACAGCCTGCGCTCCATCGAGTGGGACCTGGAAGACCTGGACGAAACCATTAATATCCTTAACACCTCTCGCACACGCGGCCCGGTCTAAATGTAACGGCAGGTTTCACGTGAAGAGCGGCCGGCGTCGAAATGCCAGTAAATCAGTTCTGTCAATTTCACCGCTCAAGTCGTCTTAATGTTTCTAGTAAAGTTCTGAATCGACCGTCTGTGCGAACGATGGCAGAACATTAACGGTCCGACTGTAGGAGGAAACACAAACCACCAGACTACCAGCTGCAGCTTTACTTTTTTGGCAGAAATGTGGAAATGGACAGACGAGTCTTTCTTGTGTGAACAACAGAAACTGCCTTTACCGCAAAAATCAAAACAGCAATTTTACAGGTTTCATGTGTGAAAGAGGCTTGTCATGAAAATCTGTTCATGCAGAACGATGACTGAGCTGCAGCGACACCCTGACCAGTACAACCAGTCTGCTGCTGGTTTCTACTGGGAGCTGACCAGTATAACCAGTCTGCTGCTGGTTTCTACTGGGAGCTGACCAGTACAACCAGTCTGCTGCTGGTTTCTACTGGGAGCTGACCAGTATAACCAGTCTGCTGCTGGTTTCTACTGGGAGCTGACCAGTACAACCAGTCTGCTGCTGGTTTCTACTGGGAGCTGACCAGTACAACCAGTCTGCTGCTGGTTTCTACTGGGAGCTGACCAGTATAACCAGTCTGCTGCTGGTTTCTACTGGGAGCTGACCAGTACAACCAGTCTGCTGCTGGTTTCTACTGGGAGCTGACCAGTACAACCAGTCTGCTGCTGGTTTCTACTGGGAGCTGACCAGTATAACCAGTCTGCTGCTGGTTTCTACTCGGAGCTGACCAGTACAACCAGTCTGCTGCTGGTTTCTACTGGGAGCTGACCAGTACAACCAGTCTGCTGCTGGTTTCTACTGGGAACTGACCAGTACAACCAGTCTGCTGCTGGTTTCTACTGGGAGCTGACCAGTATAACCAGTCTGCTGCTGGTTTCTACTCGGAGCTGACCAGTACAACCAGTCTGCTGCTGGTTTCTACTGGGAGCTGACCAGTATAACCAGTCTGCTGCTGGTTTCTACTGGGAGCTGACCAGTACAACCAGTCTGCTGCTGGTTTCTACTGGGAGCTGACCAGTACAACCAGTCTGCTGCTGGTTTCTACTCGGAGCTGACCAGTATAACCAGTCTGCTGCTGGTTTCTACTGGGAGCTGACCAGTATAACCAGTCTGGTACTGGTGGTACTGGGAGCTGCTCTGGTTCTGCTCTACACTGAAGCCTGCATCATATTATCTGAATCGATGTAGCCGTAACTTAAACATTAAGCCCAATGCGTCGATTCAAAGCGGTGAATCGTCAAACTTCTACTTCCAACATGTGTTTGTGTTTCTTAACTGTCAGTGTAAGTATTGTTGAATCCAACCCAAAGAAGTTCAACCTGGATGCAGTGGAGCTTTCTAAACGGAAAGCCTTCATCACTAGCACCAGGCAGACTGTTAAGGTGTGGAGGGGCATGGGTTGTAATTTAAATATTTAAATTGTCAGTAATGTCTGTTTGATCTCACTGCTGTGATAACTTTATTTTTCCGCTAAAGGAAATGAAAGAGCACATGTCCGGTCCCGTGGCCGCGGCCTCGACAGATAAGAAGGGCAGACAGGTACGTTCAACATCTGATCTACAGCAGGAACATATGTCCATAACATTTGGTCCTAGGAAACCCCAACCGAGGCTGTGTGTTTTTAGACATGAATTACAGTTAGATGTCTGTCTGTGCTGTAGGAGGGGAGATAGCAGTGAAACTTCTGATCAAAACAGGAACCTTTATTCATTCTCCAAGTGAAATTAAATAATAGTCAAATAAGACTATTCCTCATTTTGCTGGAGACCCCCTAGAACCTGAGTAGGGGTTTCTGGCACAACTTCGCCTACTTCCAAGGTGCATTGAGAAGGGAAAAAGGTCTAAAAAGGTCAAAACTCCAGCAACACTTGTAGTATATAGAACAACTTTATTTATTTATTTTTTACCTTTTTGAATCTTTTCTGTTACCCTATTTAAATGTTGATGGAAGCTGAATGACAGTGTGTTAATGGGGAACTGAATGGTGTTTGTGTTGTTGTGTTGCTCAGGCTCTGCTAGGCGAGCGTGGCTCCCAGGTGCCGATCTGGCAGCCTGGATCTGGATCTGATAAATACACCCGGCTGGACCACCAACTGCAGACCGCCAACACCCAGTTCATAGAGGAGCAGCAGACTCAGCAGCAGGTAGCATGAAGCCTCCACACACCATCTGAGCTATTTCTGAAACTCAGGCCCAGATTCACTAAAGCTTTGATTTCACCACAATGACCAAATCAGAAAGCCTGACGGTCCTTTCAGTAGCTTCAGGAGCTTCAGTGGTTTCAGGAGCTTCAGTGGTTTCAGGAGCTTCAGTGGTTTCAGGAGCTTCAGTGGTTTCAGTAGGTTCAGGAGCTTCAGTAGCTTCGGTAGGTTCAGGAGCTTCAGTAGTTTCAGTAGTCGAAGTAGTTTCAGGAGCTTCGGTAGTTTCGGGAGCTTCAGTAGTTTCAGTAGTCAAAGTAGTTTCAGGAGCTTCAGTAGTTTTAGTAGCTTCAGTAGTTGAAGTAGTCAAAGTAGTTTCAGGAGCCTCAGTAGTTGAAGTAGTTTCAGGAGCTTCAGTAGGTTCAGGAGCTTCAGTAGTTTCAGTAGGTTCGGGAGCTTCAGTAGTTTCAGTAGTTTCAGGAGCTTCAGTAGTTTCAGGAGCTTCAGTAGTTTCAGTAGTTGAAGTAGTTTCAGGAGCTTCAGTAGTTGAAGTAGTTTCAGGAGCTTCAGTAGCTTCAGGAGCTTCAGTAGTTGAAGTAGTTTCAGGAGCTTCAGTAGGTTCAGGAGTTTCAGTAGCTTCAGTAGTTGAAGTAGTTTCAGGAGCGTCAGTAGGTTCAGGAGTTTCAGTAGTTTCAGTAGTTGAAGTAGTTTCAGGAGCTTCAGTAGTTTCAGTAGTTTCAGGAGCTTCAGTAGGTTCAGGAGCTTCAGTAGTTGAAGTAGTTTCAGGAGCTTCAGTAGTTTCAGTAGCTTCAGTAGGTTCAGGAGCTTCAGAAGTTTCAGTAGTTGAAGTAGTTGAAGTAGTTTCAGGAGCTTCAGTAGTTGAAGTAGTTTCAGGAGCTTCAGTAGTTTCAGGAGCTTCAGTAGTTTCAGTAGCTTCAGTAGGTTCAGGAGCTTCAGAAGTTTCAGTAGTTGAAGTAGTTTCAGGAGCTTCAGTAGTTGAAGTAGTTTCAGGAGCTTCAGTAGTTTCAGGAGGTTCAGTAGCTTCAGTAGGTTCAGGAGCTTCAGTAGTTGAAGTAGTTGAAGTAGTTTCAGGAGCTTCAGTAGTTGAAGTAGCTTCAGGAGCTTCAGAAGTTTCAGGAGCTTCAGTAGTTTCAGGAGCTTCAGGAGCTTCAGTAGTTGAAGTAGTTTCAGGAGCTTCAGTAGTTGAAGTAGTTTCAGGAGCTTCAGTAGTTTCAGTAGGTTCAGGAGCTTCAGTAGTTGAAGTAGTTTCAGGAGCTTCAGTAGTTTCAGTAGTTGAAGTAGTTTCAGGAGCCTCAGTAGTTGAAGTAGTTTCAGGAGCCTCAGTAGTTGCGGGAGCTTCAGTAGTTTCAGTAGGTTCAGGAGCTTCAGTAGTTTCAGTAGGTTCAGGAGCTTCAGTAGTTTCAGTAGTTGAAGTAGTTTCAGGAGCTTCAGTAGCTTCAGTAGTTTCAGGAGCTTCAGTAGTTTCAGTAGTTGAAGTAGTTTCAGGAGCTTCAGTAGTTGAAGTAGTTTCAGGAGCTTCAGTGGTTTCGGGAGCTTCAGTAGTTGAAGTAGTTTCAGGAGCTTCAGTGGTTTCAGGAGCTTCAGTGGTTTCAGTATTTTCAGGAGCTTCAGTAGTTGAAGTAGTTTCAGGAGCTTCAGTAGTTTCAGGAGATTCAGTGGTTTCAGTGGTTTCGGGAGCTTCAGTGGTTTCGGGAGCTTCAGTGGTTTCGGGAGCTTCAGTGGTTTCAGGAGCTTCAGTGGTTTCAGTAGTTGAAGTAGTTTCAGGAGCTTCAGTAGTTTCAGGAGCTTCAGTGGTTTCAGGAGCTTCAGTAGTTGAAGTAGTTTCAGGAGCTTCAGTAGTTTCAGGAGCTTCAGTAGTTGAAGTAGTTTCAGGAGCTTCAGTGGTTTCAGGAGCTTCAGTAGTTGAAGTAGTTTCAGGAGCTTCAGTAGTTTCAGGAGCTTCAGTAGTTTCAGGAGCTTCAGTGGTTTCCTGCATGTTGCTCAGCATCTCTTGTTCTTCACTTCTTCACTTCTCATGCTGCTCTGCTCGTCAGACTGATGGACAGCAACCAATAATTGAACATGGGAAATCTCTCTGAAAATTAGAGATGCACCGATTGCAATTTCTTGGCCGATTCCGATTTCCGATTTTTTTAAAAGTCTGACCTGCCGATTCCGATTTTCTTTCTAAGAACTATAATTGACAGCACACGCAAACATTTTTGTAACTTTTCTTTAATGGAAAATTAAAATTCAATTGTATGTTCATAATAAAACATTGACTATTAATTACATTTTCTCCAAAACTGCACCAGGTTACAGGACCTTCTCTCACTCTCACTCAAACAAATCTCAAAATAAAAAAGTGCTCCAGGTTACTGGACAGAGCTTTTTTGAACAAATAAAATCCAAATGAAAATTAATTGCAGTATATCCCACTTAATACTTTCCCGAAAGAAAACAGGTGCAACAGATCTATATAACAACACACGGACTATTACTATTATGGACTATTATACAACAGGTAGTTCCGACCAAGCGATCCGATTGGTCAACTAGACATTTAGAACGTGATCAAATCAGCATGACAGCACACCTAGCCGTGCTCATCACTAAATATTACTCCGCCATATTATCATACAATATATTTAAATATAACGCTACGCTAACTCTGTTCAGCCTTGATGTTACCAGACGCTCTGCATCCTCCATCAGCTGTCCGGTGAGTCGGTGACACGGTGCTACTAGCTTAAAAATACATGTGAAGTTCGCGGACATAGTAGCTAAATCTGTCCATGGAAAAATTATTTTTTTCAGCAGATATCTTAGTTACAACAAGACTGAGCTAGCGAGGCAGTTTTGTGTTTATATGTGTGGTTTTTATTCAGTTTGGGAAATCCCGCGATCTCTAGAAAGCATTAGCTCAAGTTGGCTGCTGACTCAACAGGGACTAGAACTCGTCTGTTGCAGGTCGGTACTAAGGCTCCGCCTACTTGCTGGAGCAGTAAACTAGGTTCCATTACATAGGAGTCTACTGACCTGACTGATTGTTTTCCAGTTATTAGTCAGACCCCATGTATTTCCAGGGAAACAGAGATAACACTAGCAAAAAGTTTTTTATTTTGAGAGCGAATCGCCCCACAATATGAATACATTTTGTTTCTATCTTTTATGTTGTTGGTAACTGTTGTATAATCGCAATATTACTCTGGAGGCTGAGCTTTACCGTCATTATTGGCACACAGTGATGCGGTCATCATCACGGTAACGCACACCCTCTCGTGTAATATTGCTTAATTACAGCTGAGTTTTTACCGTTGTCTTAAATTTGACCGGCACAGAATCAGCCGATCGGCCGATCAGCTGAAAACCGTCCGATTCCGGTCACCGGCCGATCGATCGGTGCATCTCTACTGAAAATGCTTCTAAAAGCCATTTTACAGCTCCAGATTATCTTTGGTGCTAACCACTTAAAAATTCTCTATGCAGGAGAAATCCTGTATGGCCAGTAGACTGTAATACAGTCCTCGCATTCCTTTATTGATCCTGTGGGGAAATTGGGTGATTACAGCAGCAAATAGTAACAGGATGCAGCAGGGAAAAATTGAATATAAATAACAACAGAGAAAATGGCGGTATTAAACATAATGCAAACAAGAATTAAAACATTAGTTAAATTAAAGTGTTGAGTAGAAATGAATGAAATGTATGACAATATATACATTTTATGCAGTGTGAAACAGCAGTAGAACAAACAAAGAAAAACATATGTACAATATGAAATGCATGATATAAAATTATGTGCAATATTAAAATAAGAAATAGAATATCAAGATAAGAAATGAGCAAATAAGAATAAGAGGGAAAATTCAGGGTGTCGTCCAACAACAGGCAGCAATAGACTGGAATACGTTATTGATAATCACACTGGGTAGGCTCATATTGGAAAACTATCATGGACTAGTTGAATGGTAATGGTTTGTGTGTGTGTGTGTGTGTGTGTGTGTGTGTGTGTGTGTGTGTGTGTGTGTGTGTGTGTGTGTGTGTGTGTGTGTGTGTGTGTGTGTGTGTGTGTGTGTGTGTGTGTGTGTGTGTGTGTGTCAGCTGATGGCGGAGCAGCAGGATGAGCAGTTGGAGCTCGTGTCTGGGACCATCGGCGTTCTGAAGAACATGTCAGAGAGGATCGGCATGGAGCTGGACGAGCAGGCGGTGTAAGAAACCTTCATCCGTCCTTCTGTTCCAACACACACACAGTATACTAACTGAGAGAGAAACCTTCTGTAGATCCTCTGGAACCTCTTCAGGACCCCTTTTGGTCCCCGCTCCCCAGTTTGAGCTCAGTGTGTTGATGTGAGGTGTCGTCGTGTCTGCAGGATGCTGGACGACTTCGGCCATGAGATGGACAACACCCAGTCCAGACTGGACAACGTCATGAAGAAGCTGGCCAAGGTCTCCCACATGACCAGCGGTGAGCTTCACTGTTCTGTCTGTCTCACATTCACAAAAGTTTCTACTGAAATAGATGCAGCTCCATAGCAGACCGACATTATTAGTGAGATCTAAAACTTCAAACTGTGTTTATTATAGAGACCCGTTCACACCTAGAGCGACAACTATAAAGATAACTATAAACTATAAACTATAAACTATAAACTATAAACTATAAACTATAAGGACATGCTGTTGCTCAAGCGTTCACACTGCAGCGATATCAGCGCCGAATATTCAGAGACAAAATGGAGCATGAAGACTTTACTGACTTTTATTTTACTCTCTCTCTAAAGTAAATAACGACAGCCGAAGGATTTGGGTTCATGAATTGCCGCAAAAGAGAGAGGAGATGGCAGATAATAATGCTCTTTTACGGCACTTTCATAACATTATTGTGCTTTGTTTATATGAGAGCTAACGGTGCTAATAGTCACCAAGTGAAGCTGTTCATTTCTTTACCAGCAGGAGACTCTGTACACCACATCTACTGTGGATCAAAGAGTAAAGTCTCTGTAGCCCATGTTGAGAGAAACACCTGAACGTCACCGAGGCTGAACGGGTTTCAACAGGATACTGGAGACTCATGTTTCTAGGGTTGGGCGATGCGTACCAAATGACCACAGTGGGGGGGGGGGGGATTTTATAGACGAACAAGAAAAGATGTTCTTCCAAATGTCCGTAATGAAATGGACAAGGCTCTCATGTGAGCTGCTCTGGTACTAAAATTTTTATATATACTTTCTTTTATACTTTTTACATGTATGTAGCCTATGTTGGATATTAATTACTATTTCTATTTTTTGCACATTTGAGCCCACAGCCCATCCTCACCTACTCACCCGGTCTTTCCTTACTTTTCCTCCCTATAGCCTATGCTTAAGCAACCTCATTAAGTAGATCATCTGATTATAAAAAAATATTTTAAATAGGAGTCATAGTGATGTAACGGCATAACTGCAGCACTTGGCTTCATGTTTGGTAGCTGCAGTCCGACTCCTTCCTTTTTGAAATTCCGGTTCCTAGGAGAGAACGGGAGAGTAGTCTGTCTGTCCTCTCTGTTCATTTCAATTCATTTTCAATGACAGCTGTCCGTTGTCCGGGCAACGCCGGGCAACGCAACCCAGCTGAACTTTTTCTTGACGGATTCATCACCGCAAATCAGAGGCGTTTTTTTTTAAATGACGTTGACGTTCCGAAACAGCCCGACGGACAGAAATCTATCCGTTAGTGATTCTGTCGTTTTCTGGGATCAGTTTGGCCGGAGTTCACTCTGTAGTTTGTTCACTCTGTAGTTTGAATCCTCAGTTTTGAGATAAATAAAGACTCACCCCCTGATTTACTAAGGCAGGCGCAAATCAGGTAGATTTAAAAATAAATTTTATGTCTGCGCCT
The DNA here is from genome assembly GCF_046629955.1 of Centroberyx affinis. Lineage (NCBI taxonomy): Eukaryota > Metazoa > Chordata > Actinopteri > Beryciformes > Berycidae > Centroberyx > Centroberyx affinis. Next base: position 102,279 of record NW_027283439.1, on the reverse strand, counting down.
AAAGTAAAACATGCTTCCACTGGACGGTCAATAGTGTGATTAAATAAGCTGTTTTTCCTTTAGTAAATCAGGTGCAAGGAGCTATTATAATAATTAGAATAAACCTTCCTTCAGTTTTGCCTCTCTGTCTGACACTCCTTAAAAAACATATTCATCAGTTCTTTAAATCACGATGTTGCGATGGCTCAGTGGTCGATGACTGTCGGCGATGTCCATCGGACCAACCCTAGTTTTTTTTATAGCGCATTTGCCGTCAGGTTAGCCAAGAGATGATGCTATTTTCTTAGCATCATGCTAGCAAAAGGTAGCGAGTTAACTAGCTTCAAGAGCCTCACCGCTAATCCCAACAGCCGCTCCGATCCCGACCGGTTCGTCACGTTTCTTTCCGACATGTTTAGAGGCTTTTGGTCTTTGTTCCTCTGGACTTCTGTCTTCAGCTCCTCAGCAGCAGCTCCCTCACTGCAGTGAACTGAACTCTCCAACCGCTTCTCTGGAGAACTTTAGTCTGATCGGTTGAAAATGTTTTATCGTTGTCTCTACCGCCAGAAAAATCGCTCTGAGATGGAACCAAGAATATAGTTCTAGTTTGGATGTTTTTATAGTTGCAGCTGTAGTGTGAACACAGACATTCTATTTACTTAAAATGATTTAATCTTTTTATAGTTATAGTTATCTTTATAGTTATCGTTCTAGATGTGAATGGGCCATTAGACTATAACTGTTACATACTGCAGACTTACTGGTTGAATTCATGTCACAATTAGAAAAGAACATTAGAGCAGAGATGGAGATGTGCAGCAGTAGAAAACACTGTGCGGACGTTAGAGAGCGTCCCGTAAGCAGAAGGTCGCAGGTTCGATCCCGTCTGTTCTGTCTGTCCCTGCAGACCGCCGGCAGTGGTGCGCTATCGGCGTCCTGCTGGCCGTCCTCTTCGTCATCATCCTCCTCTTCTTCATCCTCTGATTGGACGTCCTCCTCTTCTTCATCCTCTGATTGGACGTCCTCCTCTTCTTCATCCTCTGATTGGACGTCCTCCTCTTCTTCATCCTCGGATTGGACGTCCTCCTCCTCCTGTCAGCAGAGAACTGGTGTTAACCCTGTTTCTACTGGACTCTACTGGACTCCGCTGGACTCTACTGGATTCTACTGGACCACTGTTCTTCATCATCTGACAAATATCATCATCCTCCTCTTCCTCATCCAGCTGCTGTCAGCAGGAAGATCTGGAGGAGAACCGGTGTTAACCCTGTTTCTACTGGACTCTACTGGACTCTATTAGACTCTACTGGACTCTGCTGGACTCTACTGGACTCTACTGGACTCTGCTGGACTGTGCTGGACTCTGACTTCACAGGACTGCACTGGAATGTACTGACCTACACCGGTCTGTACTGGACTGTACTGGAATCTATTGGACTCTACTTAAGTCTACTGGAGTCTACCAGTCTCTGTTGGACTCTACTAGTTTCTACCTGACTCTACTGGAGTCTGTCTCTACTTGACTATACTGCACTCCGTAGTAGACTGTTCTGGATTCTGTCTGTACTGGTTCATACTGGTTCATACCAGTCTGTACTGGTTGATACTGGTCTGTACCGGTTCATACCAGTCTGTACCTGTTCGTACTGGTTTGTACCGGTTCGTACTGGTCTGTACCGGTTCGTACTGGTTTGTACCGGTTTGTACTGGTCTGTACCGGTTCATACTGGTCCTTGCTGGTCTCTCCTTGTACTTTCAAACCAAACTCTTCCTGCTGAATCCGACTGAAAACGCACTTTTGTTTATTTAGTACTTGACTGTTTGTGAAACAAGATGGCCGACCTTGAAGTGTTTCCTGAAAGGTCAGAGGTCAGAGGTCAACCAGGGTGGAAACATTTCACTGCATTTTAGTGTTTTGATGTTTTAGAAAATAATGTCCGATGTCTCTGATCGTTTGATCTTCTGTTTTATTTAAAGGGCCTTAGCAGAGACCTCTTCATCCCTAATGCACTGACTGCCTAACTCCGGTTTAACACCAGTTTAAACACCAGTTTAACACCAGTTTAAACACCTGTTTAACACCAGTTTAAACACCTGTTTAAACACCAGTTTAACACCAGTTTAAACACCTGTTTAACACCAGTTTAAACACCTGTTTAAACACCTGTTTAACACCAGTTTAAACACCTGTTTAACACCAGTTTAAACACCTGTTTAAACACCAGTTTAACACCAGTTTAAACACCTGTTTAAACACCTGTTTAACACCAGTTTAAACACCTGTTTAAACACCTGTTTAACACCTGTTTAAACACCTGTTTAACGCTGATTTAATACCAGTTTAACACCGATTTAACACCGGTTTAAACACCTGTTTAACACCTGTTTAACGCCGGTTTAACACCAGTTTAATTCTAGTTTAACACCAGTTTAACACCGGTTTAACACCGGTTTAAACACCATTTTAAACTCCAGTTTAACACCGGTTTAATTCTAGTTTAAACACCAGTTTTAACACCGGTTTAAACACCATTTTAAACTCCAGTTTAACACCGGTTTAATTCTAGTTTAAACACCAGTTTTAACACCGGTTTAACACCGGTTTAAACACCAGTTTTAACTCTGGTTTAACACCGGTTTAAACACTGGTTTAATACTAGTTTAACACCGGTTTAAACACCAGTGTAACTCTGGTTTAAACACCAGTGTAACTCCAGTTTAAACACCAGTTTAACTCCGTTTTAACACCAGTTTAATACTAGTTTAAACACCGGTTTAATACTAGATTAACATCGGTTTAACTCTGGTTTTACTAATATTGGCAAGTCTTAGGTTAATTCTAGTTGAGTCGTGTAAGCGGGTATAATCACTAAAAACACTAAAATCTTCCCTCTGTCTTTAGTTTTTGTTAATGTTCATTTTGTATTTCAGTTCTGTGTACTTCTGCTTGTTTCTTTTTTTTTAGTATTTGCTTCTACTTTATTTTACTGAATGAAACAGTGATGGTGGTGACAGCAAAGTCTTGACTGACTTTAAAGGTGCAATCTGTAACGTGTGGAAAGAATCCAGCATAGACTCCCAGTTCATTTCCCTACAGTGATAAATGGCAGATTGCACCTTTAATTTGCTGCTGTTTCCTGTAGAGCTGAACTGGGTTTGAAACCCACCAAGCTCATCAAAGTGTGTGTGTGTGTGGGTGTGTGTCATTAGGGTTCGATCAATATCAGGTTTTCAAGGACGAGACTGATATTATTGGACTAAAAACTGCTGATAATCAGTAGCTTTAAATTTGATAATTTTGATACAAAAAAAAATAATTCCAAGCTTTCAGTTTCTCCCAGAATTTAATTCTTGTCAGAGTGGAAAAGCCTCTGAAACATTTAGAGCATCATGGGATACTAAAACTCTCCACTGAAACTCAGGATGATGATGATGATGATGATGATGATGATGATGATGATGATGATGATGATGATGATGATGATGATGATAATGATAATAATAATAATTATAATAATAATAATAACAATAATAATAATAGATCAAAATGTCTCATCAGAATCAGTTCAGAATAAGGGCTTCCTATAGACAACCATTGTAGTATTGATCTATACTACGACTAAATATGTAATCAATCAGATTGCATTGTATTGATCAGAGGAAGCAGACAATGCCCTGCATGGGAACCCCAGTATACAAAGACACCTGGCTGTGTGGAGGAACCGGGTTCCATGGCGGGTTCGATCCTCACCAGCTGCGGTCCAGTTGAAGTGTCCTTGAGCAAGACGCTGAACCCTCAGCCTGGTTCTCACGGCGACCGCGGCCCGAAAGCTCGTGCACTTTAGTGTCTGTGGGAAAGTTCAGCTCTCCACACCAACAAGAAAAAAAACACAGAAATCGTCCAGTAGTTCTGTTTTTTGTTTTTTTATGTTCCCGGTCGTTTTGGCGGCGGTCCGTACGCACTCTGTCACGTCTGTTTCCGTGTGAAGTAGCTTTCAGTTGCTCGGCTCTTCTCCACGTTGTACTAGTACTTGTACTAGTACTTGTTGTATCCTGGGTAAGAAAATGGCTTGAGCAGTAAAATCCAAGTTGCTCAGTTGCAGAACGGTACTTGGATCTACTTCACACCTATCCGCTGTCGTCCTGTCGGCTGCTGGCAGATTGATCAGAATGAAACCGAACCAGTCTGGAAAATCCTCCCATCTGCTGGTGGCTGGACTGGGACGAGCTGCATAGAAATATTCATTGATTAGTAACCCGATCACTTTTCACAGCTCTGATAACTGATGAAGTCTAATAAACCGTTTGAAGCTGAGAGCTGAAGTGTTGCTGCTCAAACTAAACCCTGCCTACTGCATCTTTACAGTACTCTGTAGTACCCTGAGGTACTCTGCAGTATTCTGCAGTCCTCTGAAGTACTCTGCAGTATTCTACAGTACTCTGAAGTACTAACGACAAATCTACATTTTCCTCTGCACTTTTTCTAAAAAGGCTCATGTCTTAAAAATAACTAGTTTAGTTTTGTTTGCAGTTGATTTTATTATTTCATGGTGATAAATAACACTACATGTTTACTGTACCAGACTTACAGTATTACGGTTCCAGACTGGGCTTCGACTGATGTGGGTTTTAGGACAAGACCAATAGTTTTGGATTCAAGATGCCGATAGCCAGTGTTTTGTACCGATATTCATTATCTTTGAATTTGACAATTTTCATGCTCCCCCCAAAAATTCCAAGTATTCAGAGTTTCACCCAGAATTGTATTCTTGTCAGGGTAGAAAAACGTCTGAAACGGCATTTAGACCATGGGACACTAAAACTCAGGATTCAGGTTAAGATCTTCCCTTTGACCCCTAAGATCTTTCCAGTAGTATTGATAAATTCTACAGTGAATCCATGAGTTTGCTTTAATCAGTCAAATTGCATCATATCCATAATATCAGACTGGAGCAGATGCATTTTAATAATGGACAATATCAAACCCAATATCAGTCTAATTACACAAGACAGAACAACCGCCACTGGCAACTAAACTTTAAAATATTGGACTAAATTACTACTGTGGTAAAAAGTGGTAAATTACCTATTTCTGTTTACTATTCAGAAAAGAACTCACAAAATCACAAAAAAGTGAATACACTACATGATATGGAAAGTCATGTCAATTTTGTGTGTTTGAAATTACTGTACTACTATGGAATATGTATGACCATGGAGGTTTGAGAGATTTCTCTTTTATATTGTTTCCCTCAATCAGAATGGCCTCTTTGACCTTTGACCCCTGTGTGTTTGGTTGTCTGATTGGTTGATGATGGTGGTGCAACTCATTTCAATAAAATCTGAATGATGTGATGTTGTGGTTTGCTCTCAGTCAGGTTAGTGAAGCAGGCTGGTGACTGGGAGGTTGCCGGTTCAAATCCCTGGGGGGAAAGAGAATGACTAACTCAACAACTGACTGGTTTTACTGGACAGCTTCCATTGGCCACCAGTGGAAGACTGTGTTGCACGGTTCAGCTCCCAGTAGAAACCTGTAGAAGACTGGTTGTGCTGGTCAGCTCCCAGTAGAAACCGTATTGATTCTTCCACAACAACAAAACTCGCTGATCTACCTACAACTCTTGCCTCTCTCCCAGAACAAATCGGCTTCCTCGACGAGTTCAGTTAACTTTCACTCTATTCTACTCGACTCGCTTGACTCTGTTGCGCCCCGACTCACAAAGACCCGCCGTCTAAAGAAACCGCCGCCTTGGTTTTCTGACGAAACTCGTGCACAAAAACAGGCGTGTAGAAAGCTGGAACACAAATGGCGCTCATCCAAACTTGATGTTTCGGCTAGCTTGGAGCGATAGCCTAATGAACTACAAGCTTACGCTCTCCGCTGCTAGAGCTCCTGCTGCTCAGATCTTATTAACACTAATAAAGATAACCCGAAGTTTCTATTTGACACGGTAGCAAAACTTCCTCACAAACCCTCCTCTGTAGTGAGTTCTCCATTCACTGTAAATTGTTTTCTTAATTTCTTTAATCACAAAATTGACTGTATTAGAGATGAGATTATCAATTCTTTACCCACTGAGGGCGTTGATCCCTCTTCTAATCGTGCATTAGGTGCATTAGAGAAGACCACCGTACTCTCGCAATTTGAGACTGTCTCATTAGACACCTTCTCTAAATTAGTACTTTCCTCTAAATCCACAACCAGCTTATCTGACCCTCTTCCCGATAAATTGGTTAAGGAACTTCTTCCAATATTAGGCCCCTCCCTACTCAACATCATTAACACCTCTCTCTCCTCTGCCGTTGTGCCCTCGTCCTTCAAATCAGCCGTAATTAAACCTCTGCTCAAAAATCTAACCTCGATCCTGATGTTCTTAACTTTAGACCAATCTCTAATCTCCCCTTCCTCTCTAAAGTTTCTATCCAACTAACCGACTACCTCTCATGCAACAGTCTTTACCAAGCTTCTCAATCTGGCTTTAGGTTCACACGCTACCTGATGCTACCCAGAAGTCAGCTGCTACCCGTCTGTCTCTGGTCTCGCCCTCCCGGTCACTAGCAAATCGCCTTTTCTCTCTCTCCTTTCTGCAATCAAATCCACGGGAACCAACCCGGCGTGAGTCGTCTCTGTAGTTTGCTCCTTGTGGGCGGTTGTACAGAGTTTTTGCTGAAGTGCGGTGGCTGGGTGGTGCAGCCGATGTGGGGTACAAACCCTCATCTCCATAGCAATCGAGCGTCTATGTGATCTTAGATTCTGTTGACTACGCTCTCGGACCTCGCGCGTCCAACTCTGCTATCCTGCCGAGCTAACACTAGCCTACAAGCCTGGAGCCTGCTCTGTTTACACCTGCAGTATGGCACCGCAGGGCTCACCTGCAAGTCCAGAGAAGAAGAAGGTTTTAAAATGTGAACTCTGAGACATGTTTACCATAGAAGAGGATTTTATCGATTCTATTTTTACCTGCAGTAAATGCATCAAATACTCAGATATGCAAAATAGGCTCATTGATGCTTTGGGACGTGTCAAAACACTCCAGGAAAGTAATGCAATTCTTAAGGAACAGTCCAGACTGCAGGACAATTTTAATACAACGGTTTTAACTGGTTCTGCTGGTCTGGGCCCAGTTCACGCTGGACTTTTTACCACCAGTTTGCCAATTCAAGAGCCACCTGTTATTGCCATCACTGCTACCCAGACATCCCCCATTCCCCTCCTCTTCTCAGCCCACCTTGGTCTCCCCACTAACTCCACCCCCCGACCTTCTGCTTGGCAGCTTGTTGCTCGGCATCCTGGGAAACTCCACCGCCGCACTCTTCTGTCCTCTCCACCAAGCATACAGCTCACCAACCGTTTCCAAGCACTGGATTATCAAGATGGACGGTGTACACAGCACTCCCCCAGCCCCCCTGCCGGACCCCCCCCCCACCCCCCCCCCTCGCCATCATTCCAACCTACATCCCATCCCACCCGCCCCGCCTTCCCTTGCCCCTCCCAGTCCTGACCCCTTCATCTCTCACGCCGTTCTCCTCTCCCGCTTCACTCCCAGACCCAGCTGGACTCAACTACATCCACTCTGGTGATTGGCAGCTCCATGGTCCGGGATGTTCAGCCACCCCCTTCCTCATGCGCGGGTGTGGGACATACACCGCAGGCTACCCCACATTGACAACATCATCTTCCATGTAGGCACCAATGACATTAAAGCGCGACAGTCAGAGGTCTTAAAGGCAGACTTCCAAACAGTAATTGCTGCTCTTCTTGACACAGGAAAGCGAATCCTCATCTCAGGCCCTCTCCCCACCCACCGGAGAGGTATAGAGAGATGGTCAAGACTGTTTGGACTTAGTTCATGGCTTAAGGACCACTGTTCCTCCATTGGGCTCCCTTACATTAATAACGTTGACCTGTTCTAGGTGAGACCGATATTACTTAAGCTGTCATTTCCTACCATAGACTCAGAGCAGCTCCCTGTGTGATAAACCAACAGCTGCCAATGTAAATAAGCTGATTCATTTTCCTCGTCAGCCATCAGTTTACACACCCACCTCCGACCCAGTTGTCAGGTTTGGACTTTTGAATATTAGATCTCTCTCTAACAAGTCTTTTATCTGCCATGATTTTATTACTTTTTTAAATTTCGATTTTTTTATGATGACTTAAACTTGGTTGAGTCTAGGTGATTCCACTCCATTGATTGAAGCTACACCCCCTGGTTTTATTAATTTGGTCATGGTGGTGGGGTAGCTGTTATTCACAAAAATCATATCAAATGTTCCCCTATCTGTAATGGCACTTTTCAAACTTTTGAATCACTTAGTTTCCTAGTAAATGGTAAGGCTCCCTTGCTATCTGTCCTAGTCTACAGACCTCCTAAACTGAACCAAGACTTCATCCATGAGTTCTCTGACCTTCTGTCTCTCATTGTGCCTAAATACGATAGAATTGTAATACTTGGTGATTTTAACATCCATGTGTGTTGCCCATCACATGCACTTGTCACTGATTGTATGCAGTTTATTTAGTCTTTTAACCTTATTCAATTTGTTACTGAGCCTACTCATGTAAGGGCCATGACCTTGTACTCTCATTTGGTTTGCCCCTAAATAATCGTGAGATAAAGGATATGTGTGTGTCTGACCACAAGGCAATTATATTTGATGCTCCGCTACTTCTTCTACTTCAAAGCCATCCTGGATTTGAACCCGGGTCGCTGCGGGAAAGACCGAGCCTCATGGTACACGCTCTACTCAGCGAGCCACCGGGGCGCCCCAGCTCTCGCATTTTTAACACAATCTCTGCAACTAAATTCTCTGAGGCTTTCTTGGTGACTCAGTGATATATCTGTCATGACATCCCACAGTCACACTGATGAGCTAGTCACTCATTTTAATCAAATCTGTTTGGTAGTACTCGACTCGATTGCTCCTCTCAAAAACAAGAGGTCAAAACCTTGAGCCTAATCTAATCATAAAAACCATCCATGAGAAAGAGTGAATGACCTGATAAGTCGCTGTCCCTCTCCTTAGTGGGAATCCATCTACCAACATCAACGTTAGGGATTCTATTGTTTTCACCAAGGCCACAGTCAGCAACAATATGACCAGACTTCTTACAGTAGAAACAAACCCCTAGAACAAGACTTAACAGTTGGGATAGATGGCATATCGTATTTTCATAATAATAATTATAATGCACTCATAATTTGCTTATAGTGGTACATGATGACTCTTGTCTTATGAGCAACACTTGAAGCAGTGTTAGCTGTTCTACTACCAGTTCAAGTTTATTTTAAAAGTAATCATCAGAAATCAATTCAGGATTTATTTTATTTGGACTTTAAATATAAATAAACATAACAAAATACATATGTACTGTACAGTGACTGAAATTCTCTGGTGTTTTAATACTTAGAAAGGACATGAACAGATTCCCTAAATATTCATATTCAGTTTGATCCCTTCCCTGGATCACAGTGAGCCAGAACTAATTTCCAGTTGAAATGTCTGTCAGACGTCTGAAGGACCTGTGCAACACTTTGGCAGTTACTGCGTTATATAATGCATCAATAAACTTTTGAATTTTTATAAAACCTCTCAGTAGCAGAGAAGTGCGGAAGCGTATTACATTCACTGAAGAAAAAAAAAATCGGAGATGGTATCTCGTAATTATGACTTCCATATCTCATAATTATGACTTGGTGTCTCATAATTATGACTTGGTAATTACGAGATAAAGATCTCGTAATTATGAGAAAACTTTTTTTTATTTACTTTTTTTATTTTAAACCAATTACCTTGTATTTAATCGTCAAATTCAATAAGTGAGCCCATATAAATGTTTGATGTTATAATAATTATGAAAAATGCCATAATATGTGCCATTTTAAATATAAACTCTGCACATATTACACTTTCTGACATTTTCTGACTATTGGACACTGTACAGTTTACCTCTCATTGTAACAGCACAAGTTCTGTGTCAAAACACTCCTGCAGACCTGAACTTTGACTACACACTAACATTTAGGCCCAAGTGGTTTAAGAAAAGTCATGGCACGCCCTAAAAGTCAGCCATACTGCAAGTGTAATATATGCAGCTTTTATATTTAAAAATGGCACATTTTCTCATAATTATGAGATAAAGATCTCATAATTACGAGATCTTTATCGCGTAATTATGAGATACTAAGTCATAATTATGAGATACGGAAGTCATAATTACGAGAAACCATCTCCGTTTCTTTTTCTTTGGTGAATGAAATACGCTTCCATAGAGGAGACTTGAACATGAAAAAAGAGTTAAGTGGTAGTAGTAGTGGAAAGTAAAAATAAAAAGGTTTGAACGTGAAAAAAGTTTTGAAAGTAAAAAAAAGTTGAAAGAGAAGAACTTTTTAAGTTTTTCGCTTTGTGTATGCAGACAGAAATTGAACCTTTCTATAACCTTTAAGATGAACTACATCACATGACTGGAATTGACAGCTGACTGTCTGATGCATCCACTGAAGGTTTGGAGGCATGTTGACAGTCTGCTGCTGGTTTTACTTTTTGGCAAATTGCAGAGAAGAAAGTGCTGATTCCTTGTTGCTGTCAGGTTGTTGTGGTAATTCACCAGTATACCAGTATGGAGATTTACAGAGACTGGGAGGAAACAGGTGATTAGACAGTTTACAATACATTACATTACAATAAATACATTCGGACAGGGGTAATAACTGTCAGATAATATACAGACTTGTCAAAATGTTAACAAAATGTTAATAAAACATCAACATCAGCATCACTTCTCTGATGAAGGTGTGACACCGAAACGCGTTAGCAGTCATGGCCAAAACATAAATTGGTGAAAATGAGATGACGTGTTTTTGTCTCATGTTTTTTCCATTATAATATTGGTGTGCTGCTTTTTCAACTTGAACTCTGATCATTGAAGTCCAGCACCAGCTACAAAGTAGCCTTTTGTGAAGAAGGGCACCTGTATCTATTTTGAATGTAATAATAAGTAATCTTCAGACATCACCCCCCTACAGGATGCACTGTAACACTAAGTGTGTTTTCAAACCTCTCGTCCATTTGCTTTGGTCCAAATCAGGTTGTTAGTTTGTTGGATTTATGCGTTGGTTCAGTTGTAAAATTTCATGCAAACCATAATTTATCAACCAAAGCCATGTGGGAGCCGCCTTCACTGGTCAGAAATTTAGTTCAGGAAAAGACTAAAACTTGTCCCTACCCCATAATTCACAGTGTGTTTAACCCACAATGCACTGTGCTTCCTGTAGTTGCGTCACATCAGTCTAAACAGGATTGGTTTGTAAACATCTCCCTGTCAACAAGGTCCTGGGCCTCATTTATAAAACAAACACAACACCAGCCTGAAAAGTGCATGCGCCACTCTTCACGCAGCTTTTCAGATTTATAGAAATATTAAATACTAGACAGTGTAACAGTGTAACAGTTTAATATTAAACTCTGTAACAGTGTAACAGGACCTGCTGATGAAAAGCTCAGATCTTTTCAGAACCCTAGCCGTATAATCAGAAAATTGATCAAACGCAAACATACATTAGCTGTAAGCAACTGAGCTCTACCCTGCTATAACCAGTCTTCTACTGGTTTCTACTGGGAGCTGCCCAGTACAACCAGTCCTCTACTGGTTTCTACTGGGAGCTGCCCAGTACAACCTTCTTCTACTGGTGACCACTAAGCTGGCGTTGGATTGAAACATCCTTTAGATTTTGTAAAACAGCAGCTTATATTGTCTTGATTTGATAAATTTTCTGCTTGAATTCTTTGGGTGACCAATATACGCCACCTGTATAACGTGGTAACGTGATATTCACATCACATGACCTTAACATGTCTGAACTCCCAGCAGTTTGACCAGAGCAGGAAGTTTGCTCTGTCCGATCCTTCTTTCTTTCTAAGATTTCCTCCTGTTTTAAAGATAAAAATAAACACCATGCTCAACTGGAAATCCTTTCTGTTCCTCTTGTTGGCATTTCTTCATCTGACATCTAGCAGGCCGGTTAGTGTTACTGTGGTTTTGTGTCCGGACATGTTCAGACTGTCCTCAGTTCAACTGTAATTAACAGGAATCAGGTCGGATGGATTCAGTCAACATTCCAGGATCTGCTGCTGGAACGGTATGAAGACTCCTCCATCACTGACTAAACCGACAGCAGAGAGGAAATCCTTCTCTGATTGCATAAAGTTGCTAAGTACTGACATCGCTCCAGGATATATGGTGTTAAACTACACATCCATTTCCACTGTATTTCACTGCAGACTGTTGCATCTAGCAGGTTGCTTGTTGCTGGAAGCTCAAGGAATCTTCTGTTTAAGGAAGATGCTGCATGTCAGGTTCATGTTCAGATGAGGAATCATGAGGCTTTAAACATGAACGTAGTTGTCTTATCGGGCAGCTGGTCAGGTGTGAATTTGTAAAGCACAATGTTCAGTCTAGACAGTTTAGACAAACAGCCAGTCATATGCACGAGTGTACAGTTAGTCCTCCGTTTCAGATTTATGAGACATAATTCTCATGGATCGGCTTCTTAGTACCTGCGGCTCCTTAACAGGCTCAATTCCTGGTTGATGTGAGGCTGTCGTGGTGATTTGGTGAGTTGTGTACCTTGGTTCAGGATGTGGGTTGGGGTTGCGGGTTTTGTGTGTTGATGATTCAGGTTGTGCTGAGGTGGTTGTGGCGTAGTGGCTAGCTTGCGGCCTTGTGTTTGTGTGGCTAGGTTGTGAAGCTAGGTTCAGGTTGTGGTTAGGGGGGGTTAAGGTTCCGTAGTTCAGGTTGTGGCTCGGTATTCGGGCTCGAACATACTCCACGTAAGGAACGCATGCGCTAATGCGAGTACTCCGCCTACGCAAGCTGTTTGCTGACATAGCAAACACAGCGTAGACCTTGTCACTTGTCACTTGTCACTTGTTATAAATCGCTCATCCACAGGGGGAAGCAAAGCCAATCTGATGCTGGAGCGGGGTATTTAAAATTGGCTACCGTGGAGGAATTTGTGCTGCTATACATTCTCCATCACTGCGAAAAGAGAGCAATAAAAAGAAGATGGTAAATACGTCTGACAGACAGCTGTTCTTCCAAATCTGCCGCCACTGACATTTGTTTACACAGGAAATGACTTCTTCATTGGTAGTTCCTCCTTTTGTAGTGATTTTCATTTAGCGTCCCTACCTGACATGGTGATATTGCAGCAGACGTTTGCGTCGCGTTACAAATTTTTGCCCTGCACATTTTGCTACGCAAGGACATGAGACACGTCCCGTGCGTTGCCCTTTGCGTTGTTGCATGCGTTCCTTACATGGAGCATGTTAGAGCCCTTTGGATGGGGATGTGGTTGTGCTGGTGTTGCTAGGTTCAAGTCCTAGCTCTGCAGTTTGAGTTATGGTTGGGTTTGAGGTTGCAGCCAGATTGGCGGTGGTTGGTTGTGGTTGTACTTGTGTTGTTGTGGTTATCGTGGAGGTTGCTTCCTGTGTCAGAGCACCTGGTTGTGGTCTTGTGTCTTGGTTCAGGTTGTGGCTAGGTATTTTGGGTTGTAGTTTATGGTTAGCATGGAGGTTAAAGCTAGGCTCTGGCTGTAGCTAGTTGGATGTAGTTGTGGTGTTACAACTTGGATGGAGGTTATAGCTAGTTTCCGTTTGTGGCTAGGTGATTACGTTTGGGGTTGTGGAACAAGGTTGTAAAGCTAGGTTCCGGTTGTGGTATTGTGGCTAGTGAAGTGGTTGTAATTGTGTTCAGGTTGTAGCTATCGTTGTGTTAGTTACAGTTGTGTTGTGGCTAGGTTTAGGTCATCATGGTTAGTGTGGAGGTTGCAGCCGGGTTCAGGTTTTAGCTGGGTTCAGGTTGTGGCCGGGTTCAGGTTGTAGCCGGGTTCAGGCTTTAGCCGGGTTCAGGTTATAGCCGGGTTCAGGTTGTGGCCGGGTTCAGGTTGTAGCCGGGTGGCGTGCCACATTAGCGTGGAGGCGGCTTCCGGTGTCGGAGGACCCGGATGGAGGCGGAGCTGTTCTCGGTCAGCAGTCGGGTCACCAGGTCCAGACTGAGACCGGCCACCTTCTCACCGTTCACCTCCACAATCTCATCTCCAACTCCCAGCAGGCCGGCGTACAGCTTCTCTGTACTGCTGTCCACCATGTCCTCCACATAAACACCTACACACACACACACACACACACACACACACACACACACACACACACACACACACACACACATAAATACAACCAGTCATCTATAGGAACTCTGTGTAAACTTTGATTGATTTTTGTTTTCACTTGAATTGACGGAATCAGTGATCCACAACAAGCTGAGAACATTTCTAGCCTCTTAAGATTAAAGACCCTATAGACAACTTTTTTGCTTTAACTTATCATTATGAAGTAAATGTTGATTGCACAGTGTAATGTCTATCAGCGTTTAGATTGGTTCCTATAAGCTTCGCTTTCACTATGCAATTCTGTCTGCCACCGGGTACGATCTCCCAGGAGAATGAAGGCTCCCTTTACAGCACAAAGGAAGTGCGTCATCCATTGGACAACCAAAAGAGGAATAGGACGCTTCACACAACCTGCCTACTTATTAATACTACCGGATGTTTTACTCTGGCTTTATCATAGCACTGAGATCGGGGTTTCTAGTTCAAATTGGGATTCGTACGGTTGTTTCTTGCTTTGGACAGTAGCCAGGCTGCTAGCGGTAGCGTTAGCCATGTTGCTAACGCTACCGCTAGCAGCCAGAAAACAAACCAGGAGCTACAAGGGAGCCAGGACCAGCCAGAAACAAACGTATATGTTTGTTTCTGGAACAAAAGAATCAAACATCTAACTATGTTTGTTTCTGGCTGCTAGCGTTAGCGTTAGCTAGCGTAGCTAGCTACACACCAGAGCTAGCTACGCTAGCTACACACCAGAGCTAGCTACGCTAGCTACGCACCAGAGCTAACTACGCTAGCTAACGCTAACGCTAGCAGCCAGAAACAAACAAATGATCCATTGTCCGTTTGATAATCTAAACAAAGAACACGTTTTCTTGCAGTGGCCTTTCTAAAATGAGCAGTGGTGAAAGTTACTATATTGTCAAGGAGTTGATAAGCAGACTCTAAGCTAGGCTCTAACAGAAAGCGATCTGGTTGTCTTGGCGACAGCGGCGCAAACAACAATACCACTTGGAAACGCTAGGGGGGGACAACGGGGGGAAAGTTGAAAAGTTGTCTGTATCCACTTTAATATTAATATTATTAATATGATATTAATTATATAATATTACAATATATAAACACCCAGCTGTGATCGCAAACCAGTTAATTTTAATATTGATGGGCAACCAATCTTTTTTGCTACAATTCCAGAATTATATTTCTTGGTAGAAGAATAGCATTTGATTATTATTGATTATTCTAACCTAATTATTATAAATGAAAAATAATAGATATATTCAAAATCTGCATTCATTTATTCATTTGTGATATAATGGTGTGTTTCCACCATTTATTAAAGCAATAAGCCACCAGAGGCTAGTAGTAATAGTAGTAATACCAGTAGTAGTAGCAGCAGGAACACTAGTACTAGTAGTAATAATAGCAGTAGTAGTAGTAGTAACAATCATAGCAGTATCAGTAGTAGCAGTATCAGTAGTAGCAGTATTAGTAGCAGTAGTATCAGTATTAGTATCAGTAGTATCAGTAGTAGTATCAGTAGTAGAAGCAGTATCAGTAGTAGTATCAGTAGTAGTATCAGTAGCAGTATTAGTAGTAGTATCAGTAGTAGTATCAGTGGTATCAGTAGTAGTATCAGTAGTATCAGTAGCAGTATCAGTAGTAGTATCAGTTGTATCAGTAGTAGTATCTGTAGTATCAGTAGTAGTATCAGTAGTATCAGTAGTAGTGTCAGTAGCAGTATCAGTAGTAGTATCAGTATCAGTAGCAGGATCAGTTACAGTATCAGTAGTAGTAGCAGTAGTATCAGGAGTAGTATCAGTAGCAGTATCAGTAGCAGGACCAGTAGTTGTATCAGTAATAGTATCAGTAGTATTATCAGTAGTAGTCTCAGTAGTCTCAGTAGCATCAGTAGTAGTATCAGTAGTAGTCTCAGTAGTATCAGTAGTATCCGTAGTCTCAGTAGTAGTCTCAGTAATAGTCTCAGTAGTATCAGTAGTAGTCTCAGTAGTATCAGTAGTAGTATCAGTAGTAGTCTCAGTAGTATCAGTAGTAGTATCAGTAGTAGTCTCAGTAGTAGTATCAGTAGCAGTATCAGTATCAGTATCAGTAGTAGTAGCAGTAGTATCAGTAGCAGTATCAGTAGCAGTATCAGTAGTAGTAGCAGTAGTATCAGTAGTAGTATCAGTAGCAGTATCAGTAGTAGTCTCAGTAGTAGTATCAGTAGTAGTATCAGTAGTAGTCTCAGTAGTCTCAGTAGTAGTATCAGTAGTATCAGTGGCAGTATCAGTAGTAGTATCAGTAGTAGTATCAGTAGTAGTATCAGTAGTCTCAGTAGTAGTCTCAGTAATAGTCTCAGTAGTATCAGTAGTAGTCTCAGTAGTATCAGTAGTAGTCTCAGTAGTAGTATCAGTAGTAGTATCAGTAGTAGTCTCAGTAGTAGTATCAGTAGTCTCAGTAGTAGTCTCAGTAATAGTCTCAGTAGTATCAATAGTAGTCTCAGTAGTATCAGTAGTAGTCTCAGTAGTAGTATCAGTAGTGGTATCAGTAGTAGTCTCAGTAGTAGTATCAGTAGTCTCAGTAGTAGTCTCAGTAATAGTCTCAGTAGTATCAGTAGTAGTCTCAGTAGTATCAGTAGTAGTCTCAGTAGTAGTATCAGTAGTAGTATCAGTAGTAGTATCAGTAGTAGTCTCAGTAGTAGTATCAGTAGTAGTCTCAGTAGTAGTATCAGTAGTATCAGTAGTATCAGTAGTAGTCTCAGTAGTATCAGTGGTAGTATCAGTAGTAGTATCAGTATCAGTATCAGTAGTAGTAGCAGTAGTAGCAGTAGTAGTAGCAGTAGTATCAGTAGTAGTATCAGTAGCAGTATCAGTAGTAGTCTCAGTAGTAGTATCAGTAGTAGTATCAGTAGTAGTCTCAGTAGTCTCAGTAGTAGTATCAGTAGTATCAGTGGCAGTATCAGTAGTAGTATCAGTAGTAGTATCAGTAGTAGTATCAGTAGTAGTATCAGTAGTCTCAGTAGTAGTCTCAGTAATAGTCTCAGTAGTATCAGTAGTAGTCTCAGTAGTATCAGTAGTAGTCTCAGTAGTAGTATCAGTAGTAGTATCAGTAGTAGTCTCAGTAGTAGTATCAGTAGTCTCAGTAGTAGTCTCAGTAATAGTCTCAGTAGTATCAGTAGTAGTCTCAGTAGTAGTATCAGTAGTAGTATCAGTAGTAGTCTCAGTAGTAGTATCAGTAGTCTCAGTAGTAGTCTCAGTAATAGTCTCAGTAGTATCAATAGTAGTCTCAGTAGTATCAGTAGTAGTCTCAGTAGTAGTATCAGTAGTGGTATCAGTAGTAGTCTCAGTAGTAGTATCAGTAGTCTCAGTAGTAGTCTCAGTAATAGTCTCAGTAGTATCAGTAGTAGTCTCAGTAGTATCAGTAGTAGTCTCAGTAGTAGTATCAGTAGTAGTATCAGTAGTAGTATCAGTAGTAGTCTCAGTAGTATCAGTAGTAGTATCACTAGTATCAGTAGTAGTATCAGTAGTATCAGTAGTAGTATCAGTAGTCTCAGCAGTAGTATCAGCAGTAGTATCAGTAGTAGTATCAGTAGTAGTCTCAGTAGTATCAGTAGTCTCAGTAGTAGTATCAGTAGTATTATCAGTAGTATCAGTAGTAGTATCAGTAGTATCAGTAGTAGTGTTGAAGCCATTTTGCAGATTTGCCTTATTGTTGAGATATCATGCATTTTCTGTTGTGAATTATGCTGATCATATGTTGGGATGTCCTGTGTCGAGGTTTCTGTTGTTTGGTGTTGCTATTATTGTGATAATTATGATGATCTGATGGCTGATAGGGTGATGTCATCTGTAGGCGCCCCTTTGATTTAGGACAGGTGGACAGGTGTTCACGGGGGCGGAAGGGCAAATAATTTAATAATAATTTTCAACTGCACAGTTAGTCGTCTGTTATACAGAGCCATCCTTTCTTTGTTTTGAAGTAGAATTTATTTATCTTCTGTTTGTTGTACAATAAAAGGACGAACCACGACATTGAGAGGAGAATGCGCGTTGATTTTCTGACCGCTCCTAATAAAGTTGAAAATTGTTTGCCCTTCCGCCCTTCCTGTACAACAAACAGAAGATAAATAAATTCTTAGAAGTGGTGAACAACTCTGTCACAAAGAAAGAAGGCCACTATGAGATACGACTTCCGTTCCGTCAGGAGAACATCTGCCTACCCAACAACAGAAAAATGGTGGAACAAAGAGCATTAAGTCTTACCCGAAGATTCAAGAAAGATGAAGCATTTCGGAAAGATTACATCGGCTTCATGAATGATGTCTTGATGAAAGGATACGCCGAAAGAGTGCCAGAAGAACAGCTCCTCCGGAATGATGGAAGATTGTGGTATATTCCTCACCACGGTGTCTACCACAAAAGGAAAAGGACAATCCGGGTGGTCTTCGACTGTACATCTTTGTTTCAAGGTACTTCTCTGAACTCGGAGCTGCTGCAAGGTCCTGACCTTACGAACACCTTGTTGGGTGTACTCCTCCAATTTCGACAGGAACCAGTAGCAGTGATGGGGGACATTGAAGGAATGTTCCATCAAGTAAGGATACCTGAAGAGGATGTGGACTTCCTCAGATTCCTGTGGTGGCCCGGTGGTGACACCAATCAACCACTGGCAGAGTTCCGAATGACGGTACATCTTTTTGGGGCAGTCTCATCCCCGAGCTGTGCCAATTTTGCACTGAAACGGACGGCTGATGAAAACGAAGGGAAATATGGCACTGAAACCCTCAACGCCATTCGTCACAATTTTTACGTGGACGACTGTCTCAAATCTGTCCCCAGTGAAAGAAAAGCAATCTGTCTGGTACAGGAGCTCAAATCGATATGCGCCACCGGTGGATTTAAGCTCACCAAATGGACCAGTAACAGTCATGCTGTCCTTACCTCTGTTCCGGCAGAAGAGCAAGCAAAAGAGGTGAAAGTTCTGGACCTCGACAAAGACAAGCTGCCCGTAGAGAGAGCCCTTGGCATGCGATTGGACATAGAGTCTGACACATTCTTCTTCATGATCACTCTGAAACAACAGTCAGTAAGCCGCAGGAGTATCCTGTCTGTGCTGAACTCAGTTTATGATCCTTTTGGGTTTCTAGCACCAGTCATGCTGACAGGAAAAGGGATACTTCAGGAACTGTGCAAGCTGAACTGTGGATGGGATGAAGAAGTACCAACTACCTTTGCAGAGAAATGGAAGGAGTGGCTGAAAGATCTTGACCTGATTTCCAACCTCAAGGTCAAGAGATGCTTTAAGCCACCAAATTTTGAAGTCTCTAACACTCAGCTGCACCACTTCTGTGATGCAAGTGAGTAAGGTTATGGTACAGCCAGTTACCTGAAAATGACCAGCGGACTACCTCACATTGCATTTGTGATGGGAAAAGCAAGAGTTGCACCTTTGAAAGTAGTGACAATACCTAGGCTGGAGCTTGCAGGCGCTGTCCTTGCTGCTCGGATAGACAGAATGCTGAAGAAGGAGCTCGAGTTAACCCTCACAGACTCTGTCTTTTGGACGGACAGCACCTCTGTCTTGAAATACATCCAGAATGACACCCGGAGATTTCAGACCTATGTGGCAAACAGAGTGTCTACTATTCGGGATCTGACACACAAATCCCAATGGCGCCACATAAAGACTGCACTCAACCCTGCAGACAGTGCATCAAGAAGCATAAGAGCTGAGACTTTCCTTACAGAAGGACGTTGGCTGAAAGGTCCAGACTTCCTGATACAACCTGAAACAGACTGGCCAATGATTCCTCAAGTACCACTTGTACTCTCCGACAGTGACCCGGAGATCAAGAAAGCGGCTGTGATTTTCGCTACGAGTACTCTGCAAAATCAATGTCCTTTGACTCGCTTTATTGAGCACTTCTCATCATGGGACAAATTGATCAGATCAGCAGCCTGGCTCTTGAAATTCAAAGGTACTCTGAGATACTTGAGCCTACAGAAGAAAGCAAGCCACTCTCTCCACACATCTGTTAAATCAGACCTTGCTGGACAACAACTGTCTGTGGAGGATCTTGCTGAGGCTGAGGAAGCACTCGTGTCCTACATCCAACAGCAATCCTTCCGAGACGAGGTGACTTCTTTGCAAAAGAGCCAACCTGTGAAAAGGAGCAGTAGGATCTACAGTATAAACTAGACCCTATCCTCCAGAATGGAATCCTGAGAGTTGGAGGCAGACTGAGTAAGTTGGCAATGCCAGAGGAAACCAAACATCTGGCCATTCTGTCCAATAACAACCACTTCTCAAGACTACTCTTGAACCACACTCACACCTTGGTGGGTCATTGTGGAAGAAACCAAATGCTCTCCAAACTTCGAACAAAATACTGGATCATCAAAGCCAACTCGGCTGCGAGAAAGATAACCCGTGATTGCGTACTCTGCAGGCGATGGCATGGTACTGCAATGAAACAAAAGATGGCCGACCTACCTCTAATCCGTATAACACCTGATTTGCCACCCTTTACCCGTACTGGTGTAGACTACATTGGTCCCATTGAAGTCAAGCATGGCCGCAGCAGAGTGAAGAAGTATGGAGCCTTGTTTACGTGCCTTGCTAGTAGAGCTGTACATCTGGAGATGGCCTACTCCCTGGATACAGACTCCTGTATTTCTGCACTCCGAAGATTTATCTGCAGACGAGGCCAAGTGAAGGAGATTGTCTCTGACAACGGAACAAATTTTGTTGGTATGGAACGCGAACTTCGAGAAGCACTTGCTCACCTTAACCTTAATAAGATCCAGCATTCGATTCACGCTGAAGGTATCAAGTGGACATTCAATCCTCCTTACGGTTCTCATCACGGAGGTGTATGGGAGCACCTCATCTGAACAGTCAAAAAGATCCTCTACTCAATCACAAAGGAACAGACCATGGATGACGAAAGTCTCCAAACTGCTCTGTGCGAGGTGGAAGCGATCATCAATGATCGTCCCATCACAGTAGTATCCGAAGATGCGAAAGACCTGGAACCTTTAACACCTAACCACCTGCTTCAAATGAAAAGAATGCCCACCCTTCCACCTGGACTCTTTGAAAAAAAGGACACCTATTCCAGAAAAAGATGGAAACAAGTCCAATACATAGCAGACCTCTTTTGGAAACGTTGGACACGGGAGTACCTTCTATTGATGCAGGAAAGACAAAAATAGAATGAGGTAAAAGGAAATCTGAAGCCTGGAGATGTAGTGCTGATCATTGATAAAGCTCACCACGCAACTCCTGGCCCATGGGATGCATCACAGATACTTTTCCTGACAAAAAAGGACACGTACGCCGCGTCAAGATCAGGATACAAAATGGCACATTGGAAAGACCCATTACAAAGCTGTGTCTCCTGAAAGACATGACTTAACAAGCCAGACCTGACTTACCCCCTACGTACTTACAGTACATTTCTACCCTAACATCCCTACCTTGATAATACTATTTTCTGTTTGTTTCATTTATGAGGTATTTTGACTTTGATTCTAAATGACTAGCTATAAAACTATGAAGTATTCATGAAGTTGTATGAAGTATTGAATGAAGTGTACTTATTTTGAATTTCTAACACTAATCTACCTACGAACTGAATCGAAAGGCAATGAAAATGAATTAATTGAATGAATGAAATTAACTCTTGAATACTTGCTCCTTATGAACTCTTGACAAAAGTGAACTATTGGAACTTTGAAGGACTTTAATTTTTTTGTTTTTTGGGGGTTTTTTTGAAGGAGAAAAAATGGACATTTGACAATCTTGAATGTTGTCACCAAGGACTTTTGAGTTTATGGCTTCTCACAAAGGTATACATGTATGAATTGCCCTATAATGGTCAATTAGGGGCCGGAGTGTTGAAGCCATTTTGCAGATTTGCCTTATTGATTCATAATTATGTTGAGATATCACGCATTTTCTGTTGTGAATTATGCTGATCATATGTTGGGATGTCCTGTGTCGAGGTTTCTGTCGTTTTGTTTGTTGTGGCTATTATTGTGATAATTATGATGATCTGATGGCTGATAGGGTGACGTCATCTGTAGGCGCCCCTTTGATTTAGGACAGGTGGACAGGTGTTCACGGGGGCGGAAGGGCAAACAATTTTCAACTGCACAGTTAGTCGTCTGTTATACAGAGCCATCCTTTCTTTGTTTTGAAGTAGAATTTATTTATCTTCTGTTTGTTGTACAATAAAAGGACGAACCATGACATTGAGAGGAGAATGCGCGTTGATTTTCTGACCGCTCCTAACAAGTAGTATCAGTAGTAGTATCAGTAGTAGTATCAGTAGTATCAGTAGTAGTATCAGTAGTAGTATCAGTAGTAGTATCAGTAGTAGTATCAGTAGTATCAGTAGTAGTATCAGTAGTAGTATCAGTAGTCTCAGTAGTAGTCTCAGTAGTAGTATCAGTAGTAGTATCAGTAGTAGTATCAGTAGTACCTGAGTCGGGCCGGCCCCTCCCCCTGCTCAGCAGGAAGCCGTAGTTTCCTCTCGGCGGCCTGCTGAGCCTCAGCAGCTGAGTTCCATCAGAACAAACTTCAACCACTCTGCCGACCGGACGCACCGAGCTGGGAGAGCCCACATCCTGCACCCCGAGGGCCCGCTGCTGCCCCCTGCTGCACACACACACACACACACACACACACACACACACACACACACACACACAATGTCATGTTGAAGATGTATAAATGTTGCTTTATGAGAAGATAAGGACTGATTTAGGTCACAAGAAACTGACACATTACCAGCAGATATAGATACATTCAGATTAGAAACATACATCCAATTTAAATGTAACATACAGTACAGGTTATTACATAGTAACAACATTTTATGCCCCCCCCCCTCTTTTTGTCTCATGCTTTGGTCCCTATCAGGTTTCTGATTGGCTCTCTAGAACGGTGATGTAACTGCTGTGATGTTTCAGTCTGGCCTCACACACACACACACACACACACACACACACACACATACACACTCATACACACAGAGTGTTGAATTCCAGTGTGACGTCTGCTCTCCTGCATTCCATGTCTTTGTTTGGCAGCAGGAACCCACTCTATTTTTAACACACACACACACACACACACACACACACACACACACACACACACACACACACACACACACACACACACTGTGCATACCAGACATGCCTGCTGGTCTGTTGCCTTCATTCAGACCAGAAATCAGCTGACCCTCTAACAGTTTTATAACAAACCTAATTACCAGAATCCTAAATAATTGAATTTATGAATGTAATCTAAGTTTTGTAATGTAATGTTGTAAATATTAGATATTCATAGATATTTGTATGAATGTCATATCATTATGTGGTTTGACATTATGTGTGAAATAATTAAAGTAAGAGAGTGAAAGGGAGCGAGAGGGTGAAGAGACACAGGGAGAGAGAGAGACACAGAGAGAGGGAGAGAGAGACCAGTACAGATACTGGGGGAGAGAGAGAGAGTGGGTGAGAGACCAGTACAGATACTGGGGGAGAGAGAGAGAGTGGGTGAGAGACCAGTACAGATACTGGGAGAGGGAGAGAGAGAGAGAGAGTGGGTGAGAGACCAGTACAGATACTGGGAGAGAGAGAGAGAGAGTGGGTGAGAGACCAGTACAGATACTGGCAGAGAGAGAGAGAGTGGGTGAGAGACCAGTACAGATACTGGGAGAGAGAGAGAGAGTGGGTGAGAGACCAGTACAGATACTGGGAGAGAGTACCAGGTGACTGGGCTGTACGCAGCAGAGCGGTCGTTCTTCTTCTGGTCTGACTGGAAGCTCTGGAGCGATGACGACTTCCTGAGCCGGAGGAAGGGCGACTCCTGCTGGACAAAAACAAAATGGCAGCCAAACATGAAGGACAGGAGTCAGAAATACAGAAATAAAGTAAGCAGAGGTTCTCCACCAAACACTGCTGCCTCTCATCACAGGGTTAGTTAGAACCAGCTGCTGATCTACTGTCTTATTCTCTCTGTCTGTTCTATTCTCTCTATCTCTATCTGTTCTCTGCCGCGGAAACAACGATTTCCACATTAATAAATAAAGTTTTATTTTATCTAATCTAATCTACAGGTTGTGTGACAAGTCTGGAATCACAGCGATAACAGTCACACCATATTAATAACAGTAATATCACAATAATAACAGTAATATCATATTAATAACAGTAATAAATATTAGTTGACTGCTGGTTTCTCACTGTGCTGAGAGACTGAAGGGAAGGTGTTTTCCTCAGCAGGTTGGAGGAGGTGGAGAGCTTCCTGAGGCCAGAAGAGGTGGGGCCAGAAGAGGCGGGGCCAGAGGAGGCGGGGCCAGAGGAGGCGGGGCCTGGCCGGGAGCTCAGCCGGTCCAAGCTGCCGGTTCGACTCCTCAGTCTCACAGCAGAGAAAAAGCGGCGCAGAGAAAGTCTGGAGCCTCGCTGCCTGCAGGGGGCAGCAGACTGTCAGCATCCTGTCTCACATCCAGACTGTCTGTCTCACATCAACTCTGTCTCACATCCAGACTGTCTCACATCCAGACTGTCTGTCTCACATCCAGACTGTCTGTCTCACATCCAGACTGTCTCACATCCAGACTGTTTGTCTCACATCAACTCTGTCTCACATTCAGACTGTCTCACATCCAGACTGTCTGTCTCACATCCAGACTGTCTGTCTCACATCCAGACTGTCTCACATCCAGACTGTCTCACATCCAGACTGTCTCACATCAACTCTGTCTCACATCCACACGGTCTCTGTCTCACATCCAGACTGTCTGTCTCACATCCAGACTGTCTGTCTCACATCCAGACTGTCTGTCTCACATCAACTCTGTCTCACATCCAGACTGTTTCACATCTACACGGTCTCTGTCTCACATCCAGACTGTCTCACATCCAGACTGTCTGTCTCACATCAACTCTGTCTCACATCCAGACTGTATGTCTCACATCCACTCTGTCTCACATCCATACTGTCTGTCTCACATCCAGACTGCTGCTGTCTCACATCTGGACAAGGATCTGTTATATCTGTTAGGTGAAGCAGCATCATGTTTAAGATACTGATTGTCTTTAAATTAGTAAGAAACAACTTTGTTTAGCTGCTCCTGTTTTGCATATGCATAGTATGGTGAAATGTCATATCAGCAATGAATATTCATGAGGTTTGTTTGTTAATTATTACAATAATTGTTATTATAAATATTACAATATATCTAATAATTCATATTATAATTTTAGACAGTTGTACTTGTTGAGTATTCTTTAGGCTGGAACAGAAATGTGCAGAATCTTCTTCAGGATCCTGTCTTGAAACGCCAATTTGTTTTTTTGTGTTTTTTTCCAAAACAGAATATGGGCTGGAAAGTTTGGAAAGCCAGAAATCTGAGCAGCTGGCCAAATAATCATTGATTATTGATATTGATCAACAGACAGAGTCTCCAATCTAGCTGACAGTGGGAGCAAACCAGGAGAACACGGAGAGAACATGGAGAGAACATGGAGAGAACACAGGGAGAACATGGAGAGAACATGGGGAGAACATGGAGAGAACACAGGGAGAACATGGAGAGAACATGGGAAGAACATGGAGAGAACACAGGGAGAACATGGAGAGAACATGGGGAGAATATGGAGAGAACACGGGGAGAATATGGAGAGAACAAGGGAGGAACACAGGGAGAACATGGAGAGAACATGGGGAGAATATGGAGAGAACACAGGGAGAACATGGAGAGAACATGGGGAGAATATGGAGAGAACACAGGGAGAACATGGAGAGAACATGGGGAGAACATGGAGAGAACACAGGGAGAACATGGAGAGAACATGGGGAGAACATGGAGAGAACACAGGGAGAACATGGAGAGAACATGGGGAGAACATGGAGAGAACATGGAGAGAACAAGGGAGGAACACAGAGAAAACCTTTTTCTAACCACTGTGCCTCGCTGGTGTGTTATACTCTGTTATTTAGAACAGTTCTGTTTATTGTCTGTTATTTAGAACCGTTGTGGTTCCAGCAGGTGGCGCTGTTGAACTGCTGCTGAGACCCAAAAAACAGACAGACAGACAGGCAGACAGACAGGCAGGCAGACAGACAGACAGACAGACAGACAGACAGACAGACAGACAGACAGACAGGCAGGCAGACAGACAGACAGACAGACAGGCAGGCAGGCAGACAGACAGACAGACAGACAGACAGGCAGACAGGCAGACAGACAGACAGACAGACAGGCAGGCAGACAGTGGGTTGGTTCCTTTTCCTGTCCCTGGTTCTTTCCCTCCAGCAGCTGGCAGCACAGAAACAGTTTGGGTTTAAACTCACTGCTCAGGACCGGGGCAGTCGTCTCGGCACTCTGATCTCATTGGCCCACGGACCTGTCCGTCACCACTGCTGTCTTGGGTGGGCGGGCCTCGGCTCTCCACTGTCCAACGAACCACAGGACAGTTACAAAGTGAGTAAACTAAGAGACGTTTTGTACGTTTCAGGACAGAAGGTGAATAAAATCAAGAAATGTCTTTCATTCTGACAAAGACAATCCATTCAAAAGTGTCCTGTCTTTTTCTACTGTCTCAGAATAAAGTATTCTGTCTTATTCTACTGTCTCAGAATAAAGTGTTCTGTCTTATTCTACTGTCTCAGAATAAAGTGTTCTGTCTTATTCTACTGTCTCAGAATAAAGTGTTCTGTCTTTTTCTACTGTCTCAGAATAAAGTGTTCTGTCTTATTCTACTGTCTCAGAATAAAGTGTTCTGTCTTATTCTACTGCACTATTGTATCTGAGACGAGACCAAAGAAATTGTTCACAGTAAAGTTGTATTGTGTTTTGTTGTAAATATATACGTCAAACTGTATGTGTACAGTTAGGGGGAGCCAACATTCAAACCACAATAATACCTTTAAAAGTTTTGTCATATTTTCTTTGTATATGTTTCTCTGGCGGGAATGCATACACGGCCAAAATTAACCTTTAATACTAAAAGGACACGTGTAAAGAGAAAGAATCGTGATTGGTGTGTAGGTGATGTT
The DNA here is from genome assembly GCF_046629955.1 of Centroberyx affinis. NCBI lineage: Eukaryota > Metazoa > Chordata > Actinopteri > Beryciformes > Berycidae > Centroberyx > Centroberyx affinis. The sequence continues at coordinate 75,061 of NW_027283439.1, read as the reverse complement.
ATTAATATAGATTTTAAATGATAGAAGACCCAGAATAGACCCTTGTGGAACCCCTTTACTGATTTCAAGGGAGGCTGATTTGATCCCATCAGTAACAGCAGCTTGTGTTCTGTCAGATAAATATGCAAAGAAGCAGCGAGATCGTCCAATCCAAAAGAAAGCAACTTATTAAGTAAAATGTTGGGATCAATATAAAGGTGTATGTATAACATATATATATAACAAATATAACAAATATATAACAAATATAAAATGCTTGTATATAACTAAGTATGACTGTATATAAATGCGTATATATAATATATATATATAAGTATAACTGTATGCTTCAACATGCTCTGACCTGCTGGTTCTCTGTTCTCCAGGGTTCCTGTGTTCCTCCCTGAGGAACAGGAGGAGATCAGTTCTCCTTCCAGAGAGGGGCGGTTCTCCTGCAGCTCTTCCTGGGGCTCGGCAGCCGCTCCTCCCCCCCGGTCGTCCCGGTTCCGGTCCGGCAGCCGGCCCGCCCGCCCGGTTCTGCTCCGTGACCTCGGCGCCGGTTTATCAGGAGGAGGGGGGGGGGGGGAGGAGGATCCGGTCGTGGGCGGAGCTAAAACCGAGGTGCGTCTCAGAGTTTGGTCTATAGAGGGCGTTACGGTCCGGGGCTGAGTGGGCGTGGCTTCCTGCCGTGGGGCGTAGGGATTGAGCGGCAGGACCGATCCGTCGGACCGGAGGGTCCCGCCGTGTCCGTTGAGGCCCGTCGGCGGCCGATTGGTCCTCCTCCTCACTCGCATGGTGGGGACACGGCCTCCTCCGCTGTAGGCTCCGCCTCCTCCTCCTCCGCCTCCTCCTCCTCCGCCCTCGGCCCCCCCCTCCGACGATCGCGTGCCGTCGTCGGGGGCGACGGTGCCGATGTAGGTCTCCTTGATCCGCTCGGTACGCAGGGTGAGGCGGTGAGGCGGTGAGCCGGGCGCCACCCGGTACGGGACGCTCACCTCGCCGTCTGGGAACACTGGGAAGACCGGTGGGGGAGAAGGGCGAGGATGGAGGTTCAGGCTGGAGACTCCGCCTTCTAAAACAGTCCCACATGAGTTACAGTGAGCCGCCCCGCCTCCTCTCTGCTGTCTGTCAGGAACGCTCCTCGCCTCCGACGGCACGCCGTTCACCGCTCCCGGTGGCTCCGCCTCCTTCCTGCCGTTGACGTAAGCCGACAGATCCGGTTTGGACACCAGGAGACCCTGGGCTCGCCCCCCCGCCCGCCTCCTTTGCCTCTGTCGCTCCAGGTAACGAGACTCCGCCTCCTTTTCGGTTTCATCCTCGAAGCGAACTCGTGTCGGCGACGGGGCGGGGCGGCGCCACGGCGGCCCGCAAGCTGATTCGCCGCTGGACGAGTCACTCAGGTTCCCTGACAGCAAAGCCACGCCCTCCTTCCCCCTCGGGACGGCCTGTCGCAGGGGCCCGACCCCCGACCTGGACAACAATCATCGACAACAAAAGCAATAATAACATTAATAATAACAATAATAATGATATATTATTATACAAATAAATCACACTATGTACAGTGTATTATGTCCAGTGGGATTTATTTTCTTAGCTGATGTCCCCGCTGTATTATTATTCTACCGTACTGCCTGGTGTACGAGTACACACTAGATTTCATACACACACACACACACGTATACACACACCACACACCACACACACACCACACACCACACACCACACACACACATCACACACGTACACACACACACCACACACCACACACACACACACACATCACACACGTACACACACACCACACACACACACAGGTTCCGTCTCATCCAGACTCTTCTCACTGATACTGTAAGTTTTAAAGCTCACTGTCTGATATCCAACAGGTTAAAGGTTCAATCTGTAATCCAGTCTCACTTTGACAGATAGTATTGATGAGGTCTCATCAATACTATCTGTCAAACCTCATCAGGACATTATTATCATTATTATTATTATTATTATTATTAGATCCTGTGTTTCAATAAAGAGTTTTAGTGTCCCATGATGCTCTAAATGTTTCAGAGGTTTTTCCATCCTGACAAGAAGAAAACTCTGGAGGAAAAGACTTGTTGAAACCATGAAAACTGCCAAATTTAAAGGTATTTACAGGTATTGATTATCGGCACAAATATCAGCTACAGGTGGTTTCAATCCAAAGACATTGGCATCGGCCTTCTAAACTCCTTCAGATATCAAACAGAGAAAAATACAGCATCAAAATTTATTTTCATTGTTACGTAACAGACTGAAACTTTGACATTTTTGACATTTTTAGGACTTGTTGCTGATTGGTCTAGATGGTGATGACATCACTCCCACTGGATGACACGCTGCCTTGTTGTTTGTGTTTGTAACTGGAGCCGCTGATCAGCTGAACTACAAAACATTATCATTAGGTGTGTACGTCTGTACTTCTTCATTTAACAATATATAAGAAATATAACGTAATTAACGCAGGTTAAAGAACAGATATTACTCTATCAAACAGATAGTTTACCTCAGCTGATATAAATCTTATAGAGGCAAATTCGTAGTAAATAACAGAGTCAATAGCATCAAACAACACTTTTCTGACAATAGAATTGATTTTTGTTTCTATTGGTGATTGACAGGATGTCAGAGTTTATCCTTTTTATTTAACACAACTTCGCTACTTCTGACTAGACAAAAATAGCAGAAACATTCAGTATGAAATTGGAATAGAAATAAAACAAAACAATATACAGAAAATAAAGTAGATCAGTGGATGTTAATCTATAAGGAGATTTTCTATCCTGCAGACTGATCGATTATTAAGTTACACATCAGTCACATTACATTTGTTTACATTTAGGTTTATCTGACGGCTCGACCCAGATGGAGTTTATCAATGTTTTTGGACTGAAACCACCTGTAGCTGATATTTTGTGCTGATAATCAATATCGTTAAATCAATCAATATTGTCAAATTTTCATAGTTTCAACAATTCTAAAAAATTCTAAAAAAAAGTGTTTCCTCCAGAGTTTTCTTCTTGTCAGGATGGAAAAACCTCAAACATTTAGAGCATCATGGGACACTAAAACTCCTCATTGAAAAACAGGATATAATAATGACAATGATAATAATAATAATAATAATAATACAAATAATAATAATAATAATAATAATAATAAATGTCTCATTGGAATCAGTTCAGGTTCAGCTCTTCCCATAGACAATCAGTATAGTATTGATAAATTTTATAATAATGTAACCAATCAAACTGCATCATATCCAGTAGATCAGTTTGATGAAATAATATTAAATCAGTCCGACTAGTTTATACACACACTAGTGTTTGACTATATACAGTATATTTATATATATATATATATATATATATATATATATATATATGTGTATATATCTATATTTCCACCACTGAACACAGCCCGCCTCGACATGCGATGCTGCAGTTGCACCTGTTGCAGCTCAGCAGGCCGGCCGAGCCAAAACACAAAGAGAAGAAGAGATTTACAGACAAAACCAAGAGAAGAAGAGATTTACAGACAAAAACAAGAGAAGAAGAGATTTACAGACAAAAACAAGAGAAGAAGACAGAAATAAACTGAGGAAGAGAAAGAAAGAGCAGGAAAGATATTTTTGCTCCGCTCTGCTTGGCTCTGCTGCTTAACAACCAGCTGAAGGCTATGAAGGCTAAATATTCATTCACACACACAAAACACACATATAAAAACACACACACACACACACACACACAGGAGAGGAATTGAACTTACGGAGTGTGTGTCTGGAGGGGGAGGAGGCTGTGGTCGGCCTTCAGAGGGAAGGACCTGGCCTTCATACGAACGCTTTCCACAAGACGCTTCGCCTGTTCATGACCAGAACCCAACGGCAGATCTGATACAAAGAGCCTGCACACACACACACACACACACACACACACACACACACACACACACACACACACACACACACAGGCGGTGTAGGGGGTGGGGGGAGGAGAGAGGCTCACGTCAGCGGCTCTGATAGGAGAGACGCTCACAGAGGAAAGGATTAAACGAAGCAGGACGTCAGGCCTAATTAGGCTGACGAGGGCTGTGTGTGTGTGTGTGTGTGTGTGTGTGTGTGTGTGTGTGTGTGTGTGTGTTTACATCAGCACTGGATTGAGTGCTTTTTGTGTGTGTGTGTGGCTCCTTTGCACATGCTTGTTTTGCAAAGTGTGTGTGTGTGTAAGAGAGAGAGAGTTCCTGACTGAACATCAAGTTGGTTTTCATTCAGATAAAACTGAAACTGAAACGCTGCAGAGTTTAAATTAAACTTTATTTCTACAGCGCGTCTAGTTTAAAGGAATAGTTTACCCAAAAATTTAAATTCAGTCATTATCTCCTCACCCTCATATCAGTTGAAACTCTGGTGAAGTTTGTTAGTCCATAAAACATTCAGGAGCTTTCCAGCACTTTATTGACTCCATACATCTCTGCAGCATCATCCAAGTCTCCTGAAGCCAACGATCACACAATGAGTGGAAAAGACCGATATTGACGCCATTATTTAGAGCAAATCTTCACTACAGCCTTTGTTTTTTTTTTAAGATTTATTTTTGGCATTTTATGCTTTATTTGACAGATATAGTGAGAGAGAGACAGGAAGGTATGGGAGAGAGAGCGAGGGGAGGACATGCAGCAAAGGACCACCACCGGGGCGTCCCACTACAGCCTTTGTTTTAGAAAAACTTTGCACATTGTCGTGACTCTCCTCCACTTCCTTGTTTACACTCCAAGTCACACAAACTGAAAAACTCTGCTGAAAGTGAGTTATAACGCTATCCGCTTACTTATCAGACTTCAGAAGTGTAATTCCGCTTTTCCTCCCTGGACTTGTGGACAGTAATCCTCTGAGGAGAAAGTTCAGCACACAGCCGGACGACACAGAAGGATTTAGCGGAGAAATTGACATCCAGCGATTAGCCGGAGCCTTGTGAAAAATCAGTTGTATTCCGCAATGACACCCGGTGGAGTCTCACATCGTCCGAGAAGACCTCTCACTCTGATTATTTTTTTAAATATCGGAGCTGGGGAGAGAAGCTACAGCTCGGAAACAGACCAAAGACCGAAAAGGTACCGTTAGGTCCGAGTGAAGCTTTTTCTTTTTTTGTGACGAAGCCCAAAGACTTGGAGTGTAAACAGGAGGTGGAGGAGAATTATAACATGAAACTCAACTGGCTGTAGTGAAGATTTGCTTTAAATCAGGAGACTTGGATTATGCTGCAGAGCTGTATGGACTCATTTTATGGATATTTTCTGATCTTTTTTTGCTCTTTTCTGAACTCTAAAGATCGGTCCCTAAAGACATCAGTTGGTTTGGAGAACGCTGCTACGAAGTCGTACTGGAAGCTCCTGAGTGTTTTATGTACTAACAAACTAAAACAGAGTTTCAACTGGCATGAGGGGGAGGAGGTAATGACTGAATTTAGATTTTTAAATTAAACTTTATTCCTACAGCACTTCGATAAGAAAAGCAGATTTTACAGAGAGGAGAAGCTAGAAAAGTAAAATATAAAACAAAGAGATAAAGTGGGACACAATCGAGGTGATGTTGGTCATGTATGTACAAAGCATATTGGTCATGTATGTAGACAGCGTGTTGGTCATGTATGTAGACAGCGTGTTGGTCATGTATGTAGACAGCGTGTTGGTCATGTATGTAGACAGCGTGTTGGTCATGTATGTAGACAGCGTGTTGGTCATGTATGTAGACAGCGTGTTGGTCATGTATGTAGACAGCGTGTTGGTCATGTATGTAGACAGCATGTTGGTCATGTCAGGATCAGTACCAGGACTCATATGCAGACACACAGACAGGGAATACAGTTCAAAACGTCTTTACTTAAGGAATAGGCAGGTACAGGGTCGTAGGCAGGCACAGGTCATTCACAGGTGGTCACAAGGCTACAGTAGCAGTAGGAGAAGGAGAAGAATCAGGCAGTCCAAAGAACAGGCAGGGTCAGAACCAGGCAGACAATATATACAGGCAGAGTAGAACAGGTAAGGCGGGAACAAACTAGGTAGAAGCTAGGACGATCTGGCAGAGACTGAAGGGAGAGCAGGTAATATATAGGGCAAGACTAAATGGGGTGAGCTGCAGCTGGTGCAGCTGGCAGCAGGCGGGGCAGAAGCAGACAGGAACTGGTGAGATGAAAACCAGGACTGGAGCAGAGCTGGTCAGGATGATGAGCCGGCTGGAGTTGTGACAATATCCCCCCTCCTATGGACGCCACCGGGCATCCTGGCAGGCTGGTCCGGATGGAGGCGATGGAACTCCTCGATGAGGGAAGGATCCAGGATGTCCCGGGATGGAACCCAGGACCTCTCCTAAGGACCATACCCCTCCCATCGACGAGGTACCGGAAGCCAAGGCCATGGTGGCTTGATGACTGACGGTGTAGGCGTCGGACCCATCGATGAGCAGAGGCGGAGGAGGGGGCTTGGAGGGAGGGCAGAGATGACTCGTGGCCACAGGCTTAACTCGAAAGATGTGGAAGGTGGGGTGCACACGCCTGATGGGGCGAGGAAAACGGAGCCGTACAGTGCTGGGGTTGACCACCTTGGAGAAGGGAAACAGACCCACGAAGCGAGGAGCCAACTTCCGGGAGTCGACTCAGAGGGGCAGGTGACCCAGGCGGTAACGAGGGGCAGCAGAGCGGTGTCGATCGGCCTGATGCTTGGTGTGTGCAGACGGCCTGAGCAGACGGGCCCCCCACATCCTCCTCCTGAGCAGGGAACAAAGGTGGTTGGTAGCCCACACAACATTCGAAAGGTGACATACCCATTGAAGAGACGGTAGGGAGATGTGGGAGTATTCCACTCTGGGAAGCTGCTGGCTCCAGGAGGAAGGGTTGTGGGAGACTAGGGCAATCTCCAGATCCTGGTTCGCTCGTTCGGTCTGGCCGTTGGTCTGGGGATGAAAACCAGAGGAGAGACTGGCAGAGGCTCAGAGGAGCTTACAGAACGCCTTCCAAAAACAAGATGAGAGCTGAGGCCCATGGTCAGACACAATGTCCAAGGGAAGGCCGTGCAGTCTGAATACATGTTCAATGAGAAGTTGTGCAGTCTCCTTGGCAGTGGGCAATTTACGCAGAGGCAGCAAATGAGCAGCTTTGGAAAAACGGTCGACAATGGTGAGAATTACCATGTTACCGTCAGATGGTGGCAACGCGGTCACAAAGTCCACCGCGATGTACGACCAGGGCCTCTGAGGGATGGGGAGTGGCTGGAGGAGACCTAGCCCGATTAGAGGGCTTATTTTGGGCGCAGACTGAGCAGGCTGCCACACACTCCTCATGGTGGGCCACCAGAAGCATTGAGTGATGAATTCCAGGGTGCGGACAGAGTCAGGCGATTAGCTGGGCTGTTACCTGGGTCTGGCTGCTGCTCTTGAGTGGAACAAACCACTCTCTCAATTCCCCACTGGACTGCAGCGACGGCACACTCAGCGGGCAGGATGGGAGAGGAAGGAGAGTCAGAGGGAAAGTGGAGGCGCGACAGAGCATCTGGTTTACCATTCTTGGAGTCGAGTCGGTAGGAAAGAATGAAGTTAAACCGGCCAAAGAACAGAGCCCAGCGAGCCTGTCTTAATGTACTCTCTTAATGTACTCCAGGTTCTTGTGGTCGGTCCAGACAATAAACGGCTGCTCAGCACCCTCCAACCAGTGTCTCCACCCCTTCAGGGCTAGCCAGGGGCGGATCTAGAGAAATATTCATGGAGATTTTAAGGGGTGGCAAGAAATATATATATGCTGATTTAATCGCAAACAATCATCAATATTTGCTTGGAAAGCCCCCAAATGAAGATATTTTAACTCAAAAACATTACATTATTGTGGCACATGAGTAAAGCATTGAATAGAAATATCTAAAGGTCGCATTAGAAATAAATAAATTGTTTTATTTCCAAATCTTCAGACATTTTTCCAAATACATGTCTTTTTTCATTGAACATAAGCCCATCACAATGTGGCCATAACAGATCATTAAATTATATGCATAAATTTACGTTTTTTAACGTGGTATTTTTAAAATTAATCTAAATTAATGCATTAAATTTGACAGCCCTAATAGATATAGATATATATACACAAAATCATTTTGTTTGTCTTAATGGTTTTGGATGTTCCAAAACTAAAACCAATAAAAGGACAAGGACAAAACCAATAAAAATGAGAGACTAAAAATTAGGCCACTTTTAATCCCTCTCTGCATCGGTAAAACCCATTGAATTTTCTGTGTATGAAATGCACTATATAAAAAAGCTGACTTGCCTTACCACAAAAGTTTTTTTGACCATATCACTCTGCCCAATGAAAGGACACAAGGATGTATATTACACATATCCATGGTGTAATATTCTTTCCAGAAAAAAGGCTTATATTAGTGAGCAGAGCCAGTGCAGCATGAAGTTGGCATGAACCTATAAGAGCTGAATGAGGCGATTAACACGTTGTTCAGCAAAACGCCTCACAAACTTATTTAGATCCAAAGCTTTAGTGTGTTTTGATTCAATGCTGAGTATAGCCAAACTTGATAATCTATTCTCTGTCATAGTAGACCGCAAATAATTCTTTATGATCCTAAGAGTTGAAAAACTCCGTTCACACTCTACAACAAATTTCCTGCATTTCTACGGGGGGTAGATATATAATTGGTGGGGTTTTAAATAGTAATTTGTATTAAATAGTAATTTAAAACAAATTTCCTGCATTTCTACACCACCTAACCTCTTGGATTAAGTCAAGAAACAGCAACCCTGTATGATGTTAACCAAAAATGTAATGTTATATTACTAGATTTCAGCATTGAGGTGCTTATATTCATGATTTTGCATAGGCATACTAACCTAAAAACCTTTTATTGGGAATCGTGAGAAAGTTTCAGAGCGACAGACACAGAGCGTCCCCGTAACCATAGCAACTCACTCTCATCCTGCCTGAGAGGAGAGGGAGAGACGCAGAAGAGCCGCTGACTGAGACTCTGAGCAGCATGCATGGGAATAAATTACAATATAATACATTTGTGTTTATTTCTCGCTATTCAGATGGTCTGAATAACTCTCTGCTGCTCGGTGCTGCTCTGTCTCGTCTGTCCTGCTGTCTGTGTCTCTTTTCGCGTCGCGACGTTATCAGTTATGAATTTGTTTTTCACTGTGTGAGAAAATGGACTTGTAGCGTGAGAGCGTGTGAAAAATGTCTCACGGTCAATGTGTGAGAGTTTGCAGCCCTGTGAACTCGCTTGACATTTTTATGTATGAAACTGCCAATCAGATTTATTTACTTATTAATCGAAGGTGCCGGAACGCTGTTCCGGATCGTTCCGGCTCACTTTAACCCCTGGTAATACTACAGCTATTTTGCTCATCAACCTCATTCCGTCACCGTATGGTCTGCCGACTGGACTGTCGTTATCTTCTTGCTTATCTTCTTCATCTCTTGCTGCATTCACTTGCACTCGGACATCGGAGTTTCGCTCTTGTAAATTTCCGACCAGCCACAACTTTTCATATATATATTTTTGAATTAGATTGTCCAAAACTGGGGTGGCAGCTGGGGTGGCAAGGCATTTTTTAGGGGTGGCAGCTGCCACCCCATGCCACCCCGGTAGATCTGCCGCTGGGGCTAGCCGAACCGCTAGGAGCTCCCGGTTGCCGATGTCATAGTTCCTCTCAGTGGGGTTGAGGTGGTGAGAGAAGAAGGCACAGGGATGGAGCTTATTGTCAGAGGGAGAGCGCTGGGATAGGATGGCGCCAACGCCCACGTCCAAAGCATCGACCTCCACCACAAACTGTAGAGTGGGATCTGGCAGGGTCAGGATAGGAGGCTAGTGAAGGCAGTGTCAGCAGCAAGAGACCAATGGAACAGAGTCTTGGTGGAATTAAGTGCTGTGAGGGGAGCAGCTACTTGACTGTAGTTTCTGATGAAGCGGCGGTAGAAATTGGCGAACCCCAAAAAACCTTGAAGCTCTCAGCAGGAATTAGGTTGTGGCCAATTGAGCAATTGAGCACTGCCTGCACCTTGGACTTGTCCATCTGGATGCTTCCAGGCTTAACGACGAACCCCAGGAAAGATATGTTGGTGCGGTGGAACTCACACTTCTCTGCCTTGACAGAAAAAGGTCTGATCTAGGACATGGGAGATAGCAGTCGGTCAGTAAGGGTTTTGAATCTTGTTTCTGGGTTAGATTTGCATTAGGGTTAGGGTTAGGCTTTGTCAGGCTTTGTTGTGGCTGAGCACTTCCTGGTTTCACTCTCTGAGTTTCGATAGGTGGGTCAGCTGATGCGGGTCATGCCCTCTATCTGTTGCTTTGTTGTGGAAATCTGAAAGGGGCGGGTTCAGCCGTGGTAATGAGCTGTGACTGGGCACAGCTGTGGCATTTCCAAGACCTAATTGGGTAAAGACCTTCGAGTCTACCTGTGCGAGTCCACTGAGCAAGGACACTGATAAGCTACTCTTATTTATTCTCTTGGCCTGCCTTCTCACTCACCATGTGCTACCAATATATCCCTGTCATTCAGGGTAACCGAAAAAAACGCATCAGTCATAAAAGACAGCGCAATTCTGAGAACCACTACTCTCTCAGAAAAGCCTCAGCTACTTCCTCCGCTTTTTCCTTTGGCTTATGGAATTGTCAGTCTGCTGTAAATAAAACAGAATTTATCCAAGCACTTGCAAACATATCTGACATTCAGGTACTAGCCCTGACCGAAACCTGGATCCGTCCAGAGTCAGCTTTCAGCTGACTCTACTTTCTCCCACACACCTCGTTCCATTGGGCGTGGAGGTGGCACAGCTGTCCTTATTTCCAAAGACTGGAAATTCACTAAGCTTTCTCCTCTAAGCAATAACTTCTCCTTTGAATACCATGCAATCATGGTTACCGCTCCTGTCAAACTATTTGTGGTTATCATATATCGCCCACCAGGGCTCCTGGGGAACTTTGTAGTTGAACTGGACATGCTACTCTCAGCCATTCCTGAAGATGGCGCCCCACTGATTGTCATGGGGGACATGAATATCCATCTGGACAAACCCCAAGCGGCTGACTTCCTTTCACTTCTGTCCTCATTTGACCTCAAACAGGTCTCCACCGCTCCCACACACAAAGCGGGCAATACACTCGATCTCATTGTGACTCAGCTGCTCCATGGCAAATCTGACTGTCACCCCCTTACATCTGTCAGACCACTTCTTTATTCAATTCACGGTTTCCTTACCAGAACATCCTCACGTTCCACCGCAAATGGTCTCCTTCAGACGAAACCTCCGGTCCCTCACACCGGCTCGGCTCTCCGATGAGGTCTCGGCTACCATGCCCCCTCATAATGAGTTCTCCTCACTCCATGTCAATGAGGCTACAGACACACTCTGCTCCTCACTAGCCGCCTCTCTAGACAATCTCTGCCCACTCTCATCCAAACCTGCTCGTAAAACCCCCACTAGTCCATGGCTCACCGGTGTCATCAGAGAGCAACGGGCTCAGAGCAGCGGAGAGGAAATGGCACAAATCCAGAGATCCCATGGACCTCAGTGACTATCAGTCTCTCCTATCAGCATTCTCCTCCCACTTAAAAAAGTGCCAAGACCACTTATTATCAGGAGAAAATCAGCAGCACCAAAAATGCTCGAAAATTATTTTCAGCTTTTAACTTACTCCTCAACCCTCCACTACCTCCACCCTCAAAATTGCTCACTGCTGACATCTTCGCCTACTTCTTTACTGATAAGGTTTCTGCCATCAGTAATCAGTTCTCTGAGCCTGACCAGCTCAGTCTGCCGCTGCTGGCTAACAGGGCCTCATTCCTCTCATTTCCGCATCTTACTGAGGAGCAAGTCTCCAAGCTTCTGCTTGACTCTCGTCCCACTACCTGTCCGTTAAGAAGCTGAAGAGGTGGCGCCCATCAGTACCCTCTTCTCTACTGGTGGGCATTGTCTTTTAGCGGACAGGTGGCAATGAAGTGACCACTCTGGCCAAAATACAGACAGGGGTTGCTGGAGATCCTCCTTCTCCTCTCCTCAGTTGAGAGCCTGGCTCGGCCCACCTGCATGGGCTCCACAGCATCCACAGTGGGGGGCTCTCTCGACTGTGCAGGCGCATACGGCCATCGATCCCGCAGGCTAGCTCAATTAGCTCGTCCAGGGTAGCGGGCAGCTCCCGAGAAACTAGTTTGTCTTTAACAGCATCAGACAGACCATGATTAAACGCATCAAACAAGGCATCATTATTCCAGGCACAGGTAGCAGCCAGTGTGCGAAACTCAATGGCATAGTCAGAGACGGAGCGAGTACCTTGTCGGATCTGTAACAGTTCTCTGGCCGCTTCTCGGCCGGTAGAGGAGCAATCGAAGACCTTCGTCATCTCCTTCCCCATTTGCGAGCCCTCCCAGAGAGGAGCGTGATAATGTATGCTACTCTGGAACGATCTGTTGCAAAAGTGGAGGACTGCAGCTCAAAAATCAAAGAGCACTGGGAGAGGAAGGAGCGACAGGTACCTGGTTCACTGGAGACGGCAACCGGGATTCCTGAGTAGGAGCGGCAGGAACAGGAAGCAGAACAGGGGGCTCATGACCGAGGCGGGCTGAGCAGAGATCTGGAGCTGAAGAAGCTGGTTAGTAACTGCTTCCAAGTTACCGGAGAGTAGTTTGAGGTTCTGATTTACCAGCTGGAGGTCCTGCTGGTGTCTCCCAATAAGAGAGTCTTGCTTCTCCACAGCAGCTCGGATCTGATGAAGATCTGCTCAGTCCATTCGGGCCAGATTGTACTGTTAGGATCAGTACCAGGACTCATATGCAGACACGCAGACAGGGAATACAGTTCAAAACGTCTTTACTTAAGGAATAGGCAGGTACAGGGTCGTAGGCAGGCACAGGTCATTCACAGGTGGTCACAAGGCTACAGTAGCAGTAGGAGAAGGAGAAGAATCAGGCAGTCCAAAGAACAGGCAGGGTCAGAACCAGGCAGACAATATATACAGGCAGAGTAGAACAGGTAAGGCGGGAACAAACTAGGTAGAAGCTAGGACGATCTGGCAGAGACTGAAGGGAGAGCAGGTAATATATAGGGCAAGACTAAATGGGGTGAGCTGCAGCTGGTGCAGCTGGCAGCAGGCGGGGCAGATGCAGACAGGAACTGGTGAGATGAAAACCAGGACTGGAGCAGAGCTGGTCAGGATGATGAGCCGGCTGGAGTTGTGACAGGTCATGTATGTAGTCTGTATGTTGGTCATGTATGTAGACAGCATGTTGGTCATGTATGTTGGGCATGTATGTACCTCTTGTTGTGTTCATTGTCTTGAAGAGAAATCCCAGAATCCAAATCACTTTCATTCAGGGGAATAGAGCCTGTAGACAGACAGACAGACAGACAGACAGACGGTGTATAAAAGTGGCATTCATCTGTATGTATTACATACACACAAGCTGTAGAACAACAATTCACACCAATTGTGAATCAATCACATTATTCATCACATATTAAGTATAGTAACCAGATTCTGACAATGATCATGATTTTTGTAGATTACAGTGAATCCAATTAACAGGTATGATCCAGGGGATGGGGGTAGGCTGAGGCTAGACCTCTCTACAACAGCCCGATGACCACCATTTAACTCCTCCAGTGGGGGCAACCCCTCTGGTAGCGGGCAGGTTCCAGGTTCTTCTCCTGCATCGCCACATTTTGGTCATTTGTGATTATGGCACTCGTTTCACTGAAGCTTTTCCTCTCTGCTCCATCACCACCCCAAAGCTCATCAGTGCTCATGTTCAGTTTTTCTCTCATGTAGGCATCCCCTAGGAGATCCTGACAGACCAGGGAACCAACTTTACGTCCCGCCTGATGGGTCAGCTGCAGAAAGATTTGGGGATCACAGCCCTCAAGACAACTCCTTACCACCTAGCAATTGATAGACTGGTGGAGAGATTCAATCAAATCCCGAAGAGAATGCTTAGGAGATTTGTGTCAGATACAGGTAAAGACTGGGACCAGTGATTACCCTTTCTCCTCTTTGTCTACAGAGAAGTGCCTCAGGCCTCTACAGGATTGGCACCTTTTGAACTGCTGTATGGCTGGCCGGCAGGGCCCACTTGACCTGCTTAAGTGACGCTGAGATGGGTCGGCTGCTACATTCCAGGGACAAGGGGTTGTCCAGTATGTACATCAGATGAGGGACCAACTGCAGCAGTACTGAGAGAAAGCCAGGCTGAGAGGAAGCCCCGAGAGCCCACACGACCTGGTATGACCAGCATGCATGCCAGCGAGAGTACAAACCAGGTAAGAAGGTCCCACTTCTCCTGCCATCTTCACCCAGTAAGCTCTTTGTCAAATGGCAGGGTCCCTTCACAGTAGTGCGGAAGATGGGACCAACAATCTATGAGGTACTGCACCCAGAGAAGGGGAAAGAAAAGCAGACCAACCACGTCAACCTCCTTAAGGCCCGGAAGGAGAGAGGAGGTCCTGCAAGCAGTGTTTCCCTCCTGGTCCACCATGTGCCTGAGGAAGATGACTCGAATGGTGTTGTGGAAGTCTGGAAAGTGCCTGGAAAGTTGACGTCACTCATCTGGATGGAAGCTGGCCTGTAGAGCTGCAGATAGTATTTGACGGTTTCCCTGCTCTTTTCCAACAGAGGCCAGGGAAGACCAACGTCCTGAGCCATTCCATGGGGGTCCATGGGGGTGGGAGTGCCAGAGCGTTTGGTTGAGGCCCTGAAAGACGAAATCAGAACCATGTTGGAGTTATTGAGCCTTCCGAGAATAAGTGGAGCAGTCCAACAGTCATTGTCCCCAAAAAGGATGGGTCTCTGTGGGTCTGTATTGACTTCTGGAAGTTGAATGCAATCTCCTTCTTCAACACATACCCGATGCCTTTTCCAGCTCATGGTTATGCCCTTTGGTCTCCATGGCGCACCAGCGACTTTCCAGCGGCTCATGGACTGTGCCCTCCAGGGATGTGAGGACTGCAGTGCCACCTACTTGGATGACGTGGTCATCTACAGCCACACCTGGGAGGAGCATCTAGAACAGTGGTTCCCAACCTAGTCCTCAAGGACCCCCTGTCCTGCAAGTTTTTATTCCATCTTTACTCTTGCACACCTGATCCCAATGGGGCCTACACACTTTCATGCTGCTCTGTTCAGGTAGATCTGTCTCTACCAATCAGCATTAAGACCTTAACTGGATCAGGTGCGCAAGAGTAGAGCTGGAACCAATACTTGCAGGAAAAGGGGTCCTTGAGGACTGGGTTGGGAAACACTGATCTAGAACACTTGCTGTCCTGGGGAGAATCCATGCAGCAGGGCTTACTCTCAATCTGCAGAAGTGTGAGTGGGCTAAGCAAGAGACCAAGTACCTGGTTTATCAACTGGGATGGGGAGAAGACCGGCCTCGGGTGGACAAGTATACATGCCTATATTATTAAAACAGTTTAATTGTTATCATCAGGCTGTATAAATTATCATAGACTCCATACAGTTGTAATCATTTAATACTGTAATAGGCTAATTGTTGACCCTGGCTAATTAAGACTAATGTAGCTTCATTGTTGCTGCTACTAAAATAGCTGATGTTAAGGGCCTTATATAGCTGATGTTAAGTAGCCTTATTATTGTAAAGGTTTGAAACATCTTTATTACTTGCCCTGTTAATTCATATATTCATACATTTGTTATTGTTTTCTCTCTTTGTAGACCACACACATACATACGTCTACTTTATTTCCTGTAATAAAGTCCATAACCTGAGCATCCTCTCTGGCCCAATTCTCTGACTGGAATCTCATCCATATCTGCCGGCCCAAACTGGTTAAATTTCCAGACGCTCCTATCCTCTATTATACATGTTATGTAACATAACGTACTGTAACACAATGTAACGAAAAGAAAGGTAACCAGAATGATGCAGAAATTAAATGTAGGTGAGTTAAACTCTTGTGGTGAATAATCTGAACTTTATCCCCTAAATCACCTCTCTGCCCAATATCCTCTACCAAGCTCTTCTAGCTTCAGTCAGTATAATACTTCCTATCTTCCCAGGATCATTCTAGACTCACAGGGATATTTGTTCCATCTATTGGCAGATTGCTGTGACCTCTGACCTCCTTACTACTGGTTGCTTGTAATGTTGGTGATGTAGGAAATGAAGCTGGTTCTACTATTGATCTCTAGTCTCTGGATCAGAGAGTCAGTAAATGAGTATAAACTACTGTAGTCTACCTGTGTCTCTCCACTGAGCCACGCCCCCTTTCCACTGCAGGTCCGAGCTGATTGGTCTCCTCTGGTACAGGATCTGCTTCACAATGTTGCGGTTCATCTCCACCCTCTCAGCCAGCGACAGGAAGCTGCCGTCACTCACCAAACTGTCCAGGCTGTCGGCCCTCCAGACTCCTCCTCCACCTCTTCCTCCTGCTCCTCCTCCTCCTCCTCCTCCTCCTCCTCCTGACCCCAGCAGATCCAGGCTGCTCCTCCTCAGATGTTCCTCCACACCTTCCCAGCATGATGTTTTCTCCTGGAGGATCTCAGCTGTGCTGGATGGGAGTGATTCAGCCCCAGCAGCCCTCCAGGAGCCTCCTGGAGGAGGTTTGATGGAACCGGAACCGGAACCGAAACCGAAACCAAAACCGTTATCAGACAGGTTCTCCAGGCTGGAACCCTCAGCAGAGGCTAACTGGCTGAGGTGGAACCCCACCAGGCTCTCTGTGTCCGTCTGCGAATCAAACTCACCGGCTGAGACGTTGGAGCCGGAAGGAACCGAATCATCATCGCTGCTGCTGCAGGCGGAGCCAGCAGGGGCGGAGCCTCTAGAGGGGGAGATGAGGGGGTGATCAGTGCCAGTTTGGTGGAAGTGGCGGGGGTTGGAAGAGGTATGGACGGAGATGAGGGGGTGATCAGTGCCAGGCTGGTGGATGTGGCGGGGAGTGGAGGTATGGAGGGAGGTGGGGGGGTGATCAGTGCCAGGTTCGGTCCAGAGGTGAAAATCTTCCACAGCGACTTCCTCCATGGAAACATCAGAGAACCTGTTTCATCAGAGACAAAAACATCTTTCAGATACTGTGGATGGATTAAATAGATAGATCAGATTATATTAAACTTTATTGATCCCTGGGGAGAAATTAGGTCGTTGTTGCAGCAAATAGTAATAGGATACAGCAAAGAGAAATATAATATAAATAAGAACAGAGCAAATGTCAGGTATTTAAACACATCTCAATCAACAATTCTGATACTAGAGCATATTAAAGAAATAGTTCACCCAAAAATGAAATGCAGTCATTATCTCCTCCCCCCCATGCCAGTAGAAACTCGGGTGAAGTTTGTTAGTCCATCCAGCGTGCTGAGCTCCACAGCGGAGCGGCGGAGAAGCTTCTCCAAAACAACTGAAATTGCTGGGGACCTGACTTGACCTGACTTCACGGTGAAAAAAATAACAGAAAATTACCATAAAATGGCTCCATGCAGCTCCTCCAGCATAATGCAAGTCTAACGATCCCAAAGTGACTTGAAAAGACATTTGCACCATT
>NW_027283439.1:12500-50000 GCF_046629955.1 Centroberyx affinis | reverse complement strand
TTTGTAAGAGAGTCAAGATGGCGGCGCCCATGGAGGTGATAGTGAGCTCGGACTCGGCCGCCCAGCTGTGGAACTGCGCCGTGTTCGAGCTCCAGTCCGGAACCAACCTGCTGTCCTACCGCGGCGGGAACAGCGCGTGCCGCGGCCTGGCCGTGCTGAACGGAGAGTTCATCCTGGGAGCCCAGCTCGGGAAAAACTTCATCAACGTGTGGGAGATCCAGAGGAAGGTACGGCCGCTGCCTGCTAGCTGCCGCTAACCCCTAAATACCTGAACACCTGAACACCTGAACACCTGAACACCTGGACCCCTAAACACATGAACCCCTAGACCAGGATCTACCTGAACCCCGAGTCACTAGTCAACACCTTCAACCGCAGTCTGACTAACTGAGATCTGGTTCCGTTGTGTCACACACAACAGAGACCTGTAGGCCAAACTCTGTCAAAGAATCTGTCATTTTAATGATGCCTTGCTCATCGGTAAATATAAACACCTAGTAATACATGACTAAGACTTTCTACGAATCGTTTGGGTGTTCTGGTAAATTCGGCATACAGTTGATCCACCAAGCGGCACTTTATTTCAATAAAATGTCAACTTGAATTCACGCTGCTCGCCTCCGCCGTCCATTGTGTAAAAAGAAGAATGCGGATCTAACAGGCGAACGGGCTCTAATAGTTGACATTTTGGTGAAAAAAGTGCTGCTTAGTGGTTTAAATATATGCCGAATTGAAGAGCGGCTTTCAACAATTTAGAAAGTATCTTGAATGATATTTTATAGTTTATGTACCTTTGTTGATAAGTACGGACACTAAATTGCCAAATTTTTGAATGGGAACTGGTGTTCTGTCTCTGGAAAAAAAGGAACTGACGCCACTACACTACAATTTATTACTGCACATCATCTGTTAAGATATTATCAGGCTTATATCAGATATTTTAAAATCCCATGTAGATGTGCATGTATCATCAGGTTGTGAAAGAGTCTTGTTTATTTAGTCATGTTTATTTATAAAGCTCTTTATCACAAGCAAAGGGCTTTACATCCCATCAGATACATACAGTCCATCACTATGTGCCACACTGCACATCATACACACCGCTCTTCTTCGTGGGTGGAACCCGTTAAGATCTGAGCCTCCTGCTGTCTGAACTCCGGTTCTTCTTTTTGTTCCCTCATTTTAACATTATTAGCACAAACCAGGAAACAGCTGATGTCGGCAAAGCTGAGCAGATTTATCCTCCTGCAGAATGGAGGGCAGGTAGGAGAACATGGAGGAGGATAGGAGGAGGATAGGAGATCATGGAGGAGCATAGGAGAACATGGAGGAGGATAGGAGAACATGGAGGAGCATAGGAGAACATGGAGGAGGATAGGAGGAGGATAGGAGATCATGGAGGAGCATAGGAGAACATGGAGGAGGATAGGAGGAGGATAGGAGATCATGGAGGAGCATAGGAGAACCTGGAGGAGCATAGGAGAACATGGAGGAGCATAGGAGAACGTGGAGGAGGATAGGAGAACCTGGAGGAGCATAGGAGAATGTGGAGGAGGATAGGAGAACCTGGAGGAGCATAGGAGAACCTGGAGGAGCATAGGAGAACGTGGAGGAGGATAGGAGAACGTGGAGCAGGGGGCGGAGCTAACAGACTGAATGCAGAGGAACCTGCAGCTTGCAGCTCAGTTTGATGCTTTCAGGCTGTGAAACTGTTTAGAAAAACAGAAAGTCTAATCATGATCAGGTTCTGTCACTGCAGTGAATGGTGTTTAATGCTGGTTCTCCTGGTTCTCCTGGTTCTCCTGGTTCCCTGCAGGACCAGCT
This sequence comes from Centroberyx affinis, assembly GCF_046629955.1. Classification (NCBI taxonomy): domain Eukaryota; kingdom Metazoa; phylum Chordata; class Actinopteri; order Beryciformes; family Berycidae; genus Centroberyx; species Centroberyx affinis. Next base: position 48,176 of record NW_027283439.1, on the reverse strand, counting down.
GCAGCAGAAGATCGTGTGTCCGGGCGTCGTCACGTGTCTCACCGCCTCGCCCAACGGCCTCTACCTCGCCGCCGGCATCGCCGAGGCCGTCTACCTGTGGGAGGTGAACTCTTCTCTCATCATCTGATACTGTTACTGTCATTATGTTTCATTTTTATATCATTTCATTTGTTTTATGTGATTTCATTTGTTTTTATTTTTATATATATTTTATATTTTAGAAATCAGAACAACCATTAGAAACCAGTAGAGACTGTGTTGTACTGGTCAGCTCCCAGTAGAAACCAGTAGAGACTGTGTTGCACTGGTCAGCTCCCAGTAGAAACCAGTAGAGACTGTGTTGTACTGGTCAGCTCCCAGTAGAAACCAGTAGAGACTGTGTTGTACTGGTCAGCTCCCAGTAGAAACCAGTAGAGACGGTGTTGTACTGGTCAGCTCCCAGTGTGAAGCAGGTCTTTAATGAAGGAAAAATGGCTGCAGGATAGAAGAAGAGTGGAGCAGCGGGGTCAGAGTTCAACACCAGAGGCCTGATGGCTCTCATGCTTTAATTATGTAATCATTTAATTATGTAATTATTGAATTGTGTCATTATGAACATAGCAAACCTGCGCAGTAAAGAAAAACAAAAAGAATAGATTTTGTAGCAGCTGTCTGGTTTTGGATTCTGGCTTCATTCTGTCCTGTCTGAAGGCGGCCATGTTGGACCTCCTGAACTGTTGTGTCCTGTGTGAAGGCGGCCATGTTGGACCTCCTGAACTGTTGTGTCCTGTGTGAAGGCGGCCATGTTGGACCTCCTGAACTGTTGTGTCCTGTGTGAAGGCGGCCATGTTGGACCTCCTGAACTGTTGTGTCCTGTGTGAAGGCGGCCATGTTGGACCTCCTGAACTGTTGTGTCCTGTGTGAAGGCGGCCATGTTGAACCTCCTGTCTCCTGTTGGTTCTCTGTTGGTTCTCTCAGGTTTCCACGGGGAACCTGCTGGCCGTGCTGACTCGGCACTACCAGGACCTGACCTGCCTGAAGTTCACAGACGACAGCAGCCATTTTGTCTCCGGGGGGAAAGACAACCTGGCTCTGGTGTGGAGTCTGGCCAGGTAGCAACAAACACACTCAGCTCACAGACGAGACAGACAGTACAGTCAGTGAAACTTTATTAAATTAATCACACGAATATTTTCAGTCACAATTATCCACAACTTCAACATGTGACTGGATGTTTAGACCTGCAGGACTCAAAGTATTTAGACAACAAATCAGTTAAACCTTTTCCAAGTCTCCATCTCTTCAGAAACCTTCAGAGTAGTTTGGTGACAGTGAGAGTTGTGACTCGCTGTTTGTCCCGATCGAGTCACATGATGCTGATCGAGTCACATGATGCTGATCGAGTCACATGATGCTGATCGAGTCACATGATGCTGATCGAGTCACATGATGCTGAAGGACCAGATCAGACCAGCAGGAGGCGCTGTGAGCCTGCTGCTGGTCTGATGCTGACTGGAAATTTACTGGTAAACAGCAGAGTTGTGCAACATGAGCCGGTTCTCCTGCTGTCTGACAGACAGACTGGAGGTTTGAGTCGAACGGGTCGGTCATGTGACTTCAGACTCGTCCATCAGCGGTCTGGAAACTTCCTGAGTCAGGAATGGAAATGTTGGTGAAGCTGATTTGACCTTCAGCCTCCTGACAGAAGTGAGAACGGATTCAGTTTCTGTCTCAGCAGATCTTCATTCTCTCTGTTCATCGTATCGAGGGCGAGGAGCATATTTCCCATCGGCTAATTCTGCATTAAAGGAGAAATCCCCTAAAAACTCTGTTAAAACCAGCTGTGTCTGACCGGCCAATCGCAGACGAGGTGACGTCACCTCCAGATGTTTCCAGTTTGATATGAGAAAATGTTTCAGGATGTAAAACCTCAGCGGTAAACGTCAGGTTTTGGTGTCAGTCCCTCAGGATCAAAGAGCGAGGGCTTCTTTCTAGAGCCGCCATTTTGCACCGAGAGACGTTCAACAATCATACAGGGAGAGATCCAACGTCCTTTCTTCATAAAGTGACCAAATCTTATAATGCTAAGCTAAGTATGGCAAGTGATTTTTTTTTTTCATTGCAGCTTCGGAATCCTATGGAATACAGTTTTTTTTGTTTGAATTAATTTTCCAGTTGCAGTAATACAAAGAAATCTAGGGTCACAAACCAAAAAAACAAATATTACAACACAGAACTATTGCAAAATGTGACCAAGAGCTAAAATGCGAAAGGCAAAGCAATCTGATTTACATCCACAATAATAATGTTAAGAAAGTAGTTTATTAGAAATTAGTAAATTTAGTTTGGAACAAAGCGAATACATTTGATATTTTCATTGCTTCATTGATTCGTCCTGCGAGTTTCTGTTCTGAACAGCAGGCGGCGCTGAAGAGCCACTGCAGTCTTGAGATTTTCCTTTGCGTCTCTGGGTTTTGGGTTTTGTGTTTTGAGTTTGCCTTTCTTGGACAAAAGTTTTAGGGGCGGGGCTTTGAAGTTGTGGCGGTCTGCTGCTCTTCTATTGGTCAGATCAAAGACAGACTGACAGGTTTCTCCCTCTCTGCTGTTGATTTTGTTCTGGCCAAACGCAAAAGTATTTATCACAGATGAACTGGATGACGTTCTTAATGAAAATGCAGTTGGATGTAAGAAGACGTAGAATTTTTTATTGCTGCAGTTCACAAAATCCACCTGAGACATTCTGTCAGAACTTTGTTTTGCAATTATTTTTTTCTGTTTTTCTTTGAAAGATGAATTTATAGAGAAGCCTTTGAAGATCAGATAAATAAAATATGTTCATCTATTCAAGACCCTTAGGTGTCTAATGTAGTGAAAAATGTTTTTGAGATAAAATCCCTAACCCTAAAAATTCACACACCATCCAGGCGGTGACGAGCATGTTGTTATTTATTGTCAGTGAGATTGGTCAAATATTGGGCCAATAGTTAAAGTGTCTGTACAGTCTTTGTCACCGTGAGCTAAATATTTTAAAACCTCATGTGACTTTTAAAGTTAACGGTCTGTAGAGTTTTTGGAAGCTGGTTTGGTGTCATTTCAACTTCTGGTGTAAAAGTAATTTGACTTAATTTGATTTACAGTTTAGGAAAAAAAAACAGAGTGATTAACTTTCTAATTTGTGTAAAAAAAATAAAGAAAAGTTTCCTCCCATATGGGCTGACTTCCTCAGAAAAATGCACACCTGCAGCACGAGCGGCTGATTTTTTAATTAATTTTTGAATTTTTAAACTTTGGATGGTTGCTATAGCGCCACAATTAACTAGTCTGCAAAGTTTTCATGCATGGGAAGGCAGGAAGAAAGAAACACAACCTGCCTGAAAGTGTTACTTAGGAAAACTTAATATGAAATGAAAATTTGTTTTTCACCTTGTTCGATAAATTTCCATGTCAACAGCTAACAGTAGATGCCAAAAAAATTTGATAGTGCTGTTACGCCCCGGTCTAGGGGAAAGAGAGCGCAACATAAGGACCAGAAACGGAGAGCCAGTAAAAGTGCAAAAGTGAGCAATTTATTGCTACACACAATGATTGTAATGTACAGACAACGAAGCTAGACTGGACGTTATTTCCTACAGTCTATGAAGTTTGCTTCAGGGTGAACCAAAGGCCAAAACAACAAACAAACCAAACTACCTTTGCGACCAGAGATCTATCTAAGTAAGTAAGTAAGTAAGTAAAATTTATTTATAAAGCGCTTTTTACAGATGAAAATCACAAAGTGCTGTACAAAACATAGGCAAAATAAAGCAGAATAAATATACATTTTGTGAAATTTTCCAGTGAATATTTATCAACCAAAAGCTTTCCGAAATAAAACTGTCTTCAGTTGCTTTTTAAAAGAGTCCACAGACTCGAAACCCTAACCCTCGACAAGGGCAAATCGTTCCAGAGTCTGGGGGCAACAGCCTGAAAGGATAGGTCTCCCCGGGTTTTAAAACGGGTCTTTGGGACCTTCAGGAGACACTGGCCTGAGGACCGAAGGGTGCGACCTGAAGTGTAGGGGCACAACAAGTCCGCAATATACAGGGGGGCCTCACCATGCAGCGCTCGGAAAGTGAGAACCAAGATTTTAAAATCAATGCGAAATTTGACAGGAAGCCAATGAAGACTTGCCAAAACAGGGGTAATGTGGGCTGTTCTGGGCGTTCCTGTCAAAAGTCTAGCAGCAGAGTTATGTACAGTTTGAAGTTTGTTTAGAACGGCCTTATTAAAACAAGTAAAAAGAGAATTGCAATAGTCAATGCGAGACGAAATGAAAGCATGGATGATCATTTCAAGGTCAGACTTTGACAACATTTTTCTTATTTTAGAGATATTTCTCAGGTGATAAAACAGTTTTTGGTCAGCTGACGAGAGTGAGCCTCCGGAGACATGGCCTGATCGAACACAATCCCAAGGTTTCTGAGGCTGGGTTTAACAGACGAACCCAGAGCACCAAGATGGCTTTTGATCTGGGGGATCTTATTGTCAGGAGCAATGATCAGAGTTTCTGTTTTGTTTGAATTTATCTGAAGGTAATTTGAAGAAAGTCAGTTGTTGATGCAAGACACACATTCCAAAAACACAGATAAAAAGTGAAACTCTGAGTCATTGAAAGAACAATACAACTGAATGTCATCAGCGTAGAAGTGATAAGACACATTTTTAAAACCGCGAATCAGCTGACCAAGAGGCATCAAGTACATCAAAAACAAAACAGGCCCCAGAACAGAACCTTGGGCAACTCCACAAGACAGGTTTGATACATCGGACATTACATTGTTGATTGCAACATTAAAAGTTCTTCCTTTTATATATGAGGAAAACCACTGGAGGACAGACCCGGAAAACCCCATCTCTGATTTAAGCCGATCAACCAGTATACAGTGATCTACGGTATCAAATGCAGAGGTCAAGTCCAGTAAGACCAAAACTGTGTAGCGACCGGAGTCTGCAGCCATCATTACGTCGCTGGAAACTCTCACCAGAGCAGTTTCAGTGGAGTGCATTTTCCGAAAACCTGATTGATATTTGTCATAGAGATCATGCAGCTCCAAAAATGAAGTTAGCTGATTTGCCACCACTTTTTCCAAGATTTTTGACACAAAGGGAAGTTTTGATATGGGCCTGTAGTTTTTTGGCTCCACAGGATCAAGATTTGGCTTTTTAAGAATGGGATTCACCACAGCATGTTTAAAGTAGCTGGGGACCGAGCCAGATTTAAGTGAAAGATTTATCAATTTGACAACCCAAGGACCGACAACATCAAAAACATTTAGGAAAAGAGATGTGGGCACAATGTCAGCAGGGCTTGATGAGGGTTTCATCTTGCAAACTAAAACCTTCACATCCTGCAGGCTGACAGGAGAGAAGGAGGACCACGAACACAAAGGAGATGGCATAATGCATAAACTCGTTAGGGGAGGATTGGTATCGGGAGGATCTAAACCCTGAGCGACCAAAAAGAACAAACAAAAGACATCTACTAAACCTAGCTCCCTAACCTAAACAAAAACAGGAGAAAACAGTGGTTAAAAGAAAATGGCGGTTCACCCCTACTGCTTCAGGCTACTCTATGTACAAGGCCTGGGCTATTTACACAGTATATAAAGCATGCGTTAGCATTGCTGGGTTAACAGTAAACAAGTAGTACAAGTTGTCTAAACACAAGTAATCTAAACTCGATCTAACACATCTAAACTCGTTCCACAGACAGTTCACAAAGTCAAAGCTTAACAAAAATTTGGGAGAACAAGGAAGGACGATGCTCCGCTGCCAACATTGACCCCCCCAACGTCTCCTCGAAAGCACGGCAGCTAAATAGGCCGGCATCTGGATCGGCCAATCCGCAGCGGCCACGTCATTGGAGGAACCAATCCACTGGAGGGACCGATCTACGGGAGGAACCAATCCACCTGGACACCCGGCACCTGTCACAGAGCACACAGATCCTCTAGCAAGCGAGAGAGTTCTCACTCTCCACCACAAGCAGAGTTAAACAGTACACACAAGATAGAAAAAACAATATAAATACGGCTAGGGCCGTAACAGTGCTTTCAAAATTATGTTTCATGGGGACGTTAAAAGTTTGCTTGGTGCCCTCTTTAGTCTCTTAGCGGTTGTGTTTTTCTCCAGCTGCCATTTATCGAGTCATGAAGCTAATTAGTAGGCGAGGTTAGCTATTTTAGCAGAGACGCTGCTGCTCAGACTGGAAACCCAGAGATCAGACGGCCTTCTGGGAACAGCTGATTTAAAAGCTTCGTAACAGATTTAAGACTCGATCGCTCTCCCGACCGCAGCAGTCTGACCGGTGGAAGTCCGGTGATCGGGCATTTTTACCTCAGGATCATGGGATTTCTTTCCCGTTAAACGCCTCAATGATTTCATCGTTTCCCCGGTTAAAATTCAGACTGAAATTACCTTCTGTATTTTCAGTTCAGTCTGAAATCCTGAGGTCATTTTAATCCCGTCTGGATCAACATCTGGTGTTTCATGAAATTACTGATTTGTGCAGAAGAGAAGAGAGATTAAAGAGAAGAGAAGAGAGATTAAAGATAAAAGAAATTAAACAGAGATTAAAGAGAAGAGAAGAGATATTAAAGAGAAGAGATATTAAAGAGAAGAGAGATTAAACAGAGATTAAAGAGAAGAGATATTAAAGAGAAGAGAGATTAAACAGAGATTAAAGAGAAAGAGATTAAAAAGAGATTAAAGAGAAGAGAGATTAAAGAGAAGGGAGATTAAAGAAAAGAGATTAAAAATAAGAAGAGAGATAAAGAAGAGAGATTAAACAGATTAAAGAGAAGAGAGATTTTTTTTCTATATATTTTTTATTTATTTATTGCATATATACACAACAAAACAGACATACAATAAAGACAACATGACACTACATTATCAGCTAGAGACAATACAATACATTAAACTGGGGGGGGGTTACAGTGCAAAACTTCTACTAATGGCAGTGTAACTATCCACACACACAGTATCCACATAGTTACACCTGCATGCACATGATCCAAAAAGCAAAACCTGTATTACTCCAAAACATGAGGATAGGTTTCCCCTTCTTTCCTTTTCCCCTTCTTTTTTCCTTCCCCTTTCTTCCATTCCCCTGCCCATTACATTATTGCAAAAGCAGGACAAAAAGCAACTAAAAAAGTCATGTTGGGTTACAAAGGGAGAAGTGCAAAATGTTGTGAGTCCAGAAATGACCTTATTATGTTCCATAAGCCATTCCCCCTCGATCCACAGATAGGAGAGAGGATGCCGCCTTTTCCTTACAAGGTTCTTTTGTTTACAAAGTTCAGAAAATCCTCCAACCACTTATTCATATTAAAACAATTAGCTTTCCTGAATTTCCAATTCATAAGAATTGTGCGTTTCATTGTAAGGGCAGCCAGTGCTATAATTTTTTGAGTACCCAACAAGCATGTAGCCGGACATAGAGTTATATCTGTATTCAAGATAGTTGACAGAATATTTCTTACTGCATCCCAAAGGCCCTTAACAGCTGGACAATGCCATAATAAATGCAAGAGGGTGCCTACCTCCCCACAACCATGCCAACATAAATCTGAAAGGGTTTTTTTGAGTCTAGAGGGGGTAATGTATGCTCTATGCAATATTTTCATTTGAATTACTCTAAATCTTACACATTTGGACATTGATATGATTGTTTCCAAATTCTACCCCACTCTGTTGGTGTAAGTGAAGTACCTATGTCTTGCTCCCGTTGTTTCTGTCTCTGTATGTTGCAACTGGGGGAGGATAAGAGTAGAAGTTTATATATTCCAGATACTATTCCCCTCCCGTAAGTAAGGTCTTTTAGGCTGCTATCCAGGTGTTCATGGCAGCCTAATTGCATACCCCTTGAAATCATTTTTGTAATAACAGATCTTAACTGTAAGTAGGAGAGAAAAGACATCATCCAAATTGAACTCAGATTTCATTGCTAATAATGGGATTATGGTATTTTCCTTCATAATTTGGCCAATTTGCTTTATGTTTTTCCGTAATTTTGTTTATCAATGGATTGCTGCCCGCTAAAAGTAAAGGGTTTCTCCATAATGGGTATGAAGGGAGAGAAGTGCCAACAGTACCTAACCTCCTGTGCAGCATTTTAACCACACTAACTGAGAACTGAATCAGTGGATTAATCAGCCTTGGAATGGGTTTGGGACAATACCAGAGGTTTAAAACTTTTAACTACAAACAGGAAATTACTACTTTATCAAGTGTAATTTTAATCTGTTCTTATAGTTTAAGACCCTGAAACCATGAACACAAACGGTTTACATGTTGAGGTTGATCAGTCTGGAAATCCCTCCAGACTCCAGTTGGCTCTCTTCAGATCGTTTTGCTGTCCTCAAATGAAACGGATTCTTCATATCGAGCCGTTCTGCGTGACGCTCGACTGACCACAGTTAATTGTTTCCTGGAGGAAATATTGAGGGAACCGGTCGGAAGACGTTCTTCATCTTCGACTCATTGGCGGATCGTTGAGTTTCCTGTTGTGTGTGTTGCAGCGTGGTGCAGCTGGATTTAAGCCACACCCCCGAGCCTCGCCATATCCTGTCCCGCCACTCCCTGCCAATCACAGACCTGCACTGCGGCCTGATGGGACCGCAGGCCCGGGTCGCCACCGCCTCCCTGGACCAAACTGTCAAGGTAAGACTCTTGCCAGTTGTTGGTATATTCTGGTTTTTGGTATATTCTGGTTGTTGGTATATGTTGTTGTATTTTTTTTTTATACTCTTTTTATTTTATTGGTACAAAACATACACCATCTTTAAAGATTTCCTCCAAAACATAAGAAAATATGTAGGCTACATATATGGCTATACATACAAAGACCCACACACATATACACATACAGTATATATATATACACATGTACACACATATGCACATGCATACATACATATACACGTGCACACGCTCATATTCACACCTATACGCATAAATAAAATATTTGAATGGTGTATGATAAATCTCCAAATACTCAAAAATATTAAATAAGCACATAAAAAGAAAAAAACACAAAAAAACAACAAACAAAGCAAATAATAAAAAAAAAAAAAGAGTGTTTACATTTTTTACTTTAATACATTTATAGTACATACAAGGCCAATTCTAAGGTGAGTTCAGCACAGTCTTATTGAAGTAATTTATAAATGGTTGCCATATTGCATAAAACCTGCCTACATTCCCCCTCATTGTGAACTTAATTTTTTCTAACTGAAGATGTTGCATAATGTCCCTCATCAGAGCTGAGTAAGTTGGTGATTTTGTTTGTTTCCAGTTAAATAATACCAATCTACGAGCTAAAAGTGTAACAAATGCAATCATGTTATATTGATTATTGGATAGCGTGATATTTTGGCCTTTAACACCGAAAATAGCTAGAATAGGATCCGGGTCAAGCTGTCTTTTTAATATATCACATAGGGATTGAAAGATCTTGAGCCAATAATTGCATATTTTTGGGCAATTCCAGAACATATGGGCTGGTGAAGCCGGTATTTGTCCGCATCGGTCACAAGCCGGATTAAGAGATGGAAAAATCCTTGTGAGTTTTAATTTAGAAAGATGCAATCTATGCAGCATTTTGAATTGCATTAGCCCATGCCTGACACATACTGAAAATGAATGAACTTGTTCTTGTGCACCAGCTCTTCTGCAATATCAACTCCTAGGTCATCCTGCTCTAATGTAGTTGTACAATCTAATTTAAAAAGTTTATTATATATAATAGATGTACCTCCTTTTGTCAAGAGATTAGATAGGAACAAAGAGTCCATTGATGAGCTAGAAGGTATGTTAGGGAAAGATGGAAAATGTTTCGACACAAAGCTGCGTTAAAAAAGTGTGAATGGGGTAGATTTAATTTATTTTGCAGCTGTTGAAATGTAGGAAAAACTCTGTCAATGAATAAATCTCTGAAGCAGTGTATACCCTTGTACCAATTTTGAAATGTTGGATCTAATAAGGATGGAGGAAATGAATGGTTAGCAGCCAGTGGGCCCAGAATAGAGCAAGACTGCCTCCCAAAATGTCTCCTAATCTGGGTCCAGATTTTAAGTGAATACGTGACAACCGGGTTCCTTGATAGATATGGTAAAGCTGAAAAAATCAGTGCTGATGGGGAAGAGGGAGAGCAACTGTAGCTTTCCACTCTTGACCAATCAAGCAGCCGGTCTTCAAACCAAAAAGATAGTGCACGTATGTTACATGACCAATAGTAAAGCTGAAAGCAAGGCAATCCCATGCCCCCTTGTGATCTGGGCCTGTGTAAGAAGACTTTCCTAATTCTAGGAGTCTTTTTTGCTCCAAATGAATTGAGTTATAGCCTTATCTAGGTTCTTACAAAATACCTTATTAATAAAGGAATACATTGAAAAAGAAATATAAATTTAGGCAGAGTGTTCATCTTCACTACATTAATTTGGCTTGCAAGGGAGATAGGAAGATTTGACCACCTTTCAAAATCTTGCACTGTACTATTGTACAAATTCAAAAAATTCTGCTTAAACAGATCAGAGAAGGTCTTGGTAATAGTAATACCTAAGTATTTGAAATGGTTTGAGACTTTGAATGGGAGGGCACTGAATGTTTGTTGCTGGGCTATTGAATTAATTGGAAATAATATACTCTTCGAGAGGTTAAGCTTGTATCCTGATATCACTCCGTATTTCTCCAGGACTGACACAATGGCTGGCAATGACCGCGAGGGGTTGGAAATATATAACAATAAGTCATCTGCATATAATGAGAGTTTATGCTCCCTCCCTCCCCTAACAATCCCACTGTAGGCTTTTAAAGCACGCAGGGAGATCACGAGTGGCTCGATGGCAATCGCAAATAAGAGAGGGGAAAGAGGACAACCCAGTCTGGTAGAACGACTTAGAGGAAAGTAGCTAGAGCCTATACCATTTGTTAATACTGATGCTTGGGGATGGGCATAGAGCAGTATGATTAAAAAGATGAATTTAGGGCCAAATCTGAATCTCGACAGGGTTGAGAAAAGATAATCTCACTCAAACCTGTCAAAAGCCTTCTCCGCGTCTAGTGAAATAAGTATCTCGGGGTGATGGGGATTAATATTGGGAGTATATATAATATTTAACAGTCTTCGGATGTTAAAAAATATAAGCCTATTTTTAATAAACCCTGTTTGGTCTAAGGAGATCACTGATGGAAGAACATTTTCCAGACGGGTGGCCAAAATCTTAGCTAGTAATTTTGTAGGAGCCTTTTTGTTTTGGTTTGTAAAAGAGAACTACACAGGCAGTCGCCTAGTTATGAGTGCAAGATGACGCCGTCACCGTGTGTCCACCATCTAATAATTGACACAGGTGTGTCTAACTGGTGGAGACGCCAGGCAGATATTGTTTTTCAACCGCACACTCTGAACCAAAGTCGCTTTTTGTTAAACGTTTTTGGAATCCACGTTGGCCCTTTTAGATGCATGCATCGAGCCTTATTTCGATAACTTATACACCTGTACAGTCGCATGCACTTCCACACTCATTCATATCTTGCTCATACCTACCTCCGGATCATCAATCAAGCCATCTACACAAGTAAGTGAGAACCCATAAACATGAACTACACCGTGGATTAAGCGTGTTGAAAGCAAGTCCGGCTTTAAACGTCTCAAAGCTTGAAAGTCCTGACAAATTTATAATCAACATTAAGCAGACTCACAGGCCTGTATGAGCCTGGGTCTAATGGGTCTTTGTTTTTTTTTATGTAGTAGAGAAATACTGGCGAGGTAAAAGGTTGATGGAAGGCAGCCATTTTCAAATGATTCATTAAATACATCGAGTAATAGAGGTAAAATTTGGTCACAAAAGGTTTTGTAGAACTCTGACCTATAACCATCTGGTCTCGGGGACTTTGAACACTGCATATTACGTATGGCTTGAATTATTTCATTTTTAGTTAAAGGTTTCTCAAGAGCTCCTTATTTTCAAGACTAATGGATGGAACATTCAGATCACCAAAGAAGCTTTCAATAAGTGATGAGTCTCCAGTGGATCTCAGTGGTACATTGGAGACCAGTGGTCTCCAATGTAACCTGCCCAGAATTAGTACGAATCTCTGTAATTAACCTTGATGCAGCTGTTTCCCTGATTTGATATGCCAGCATTTTGCCAGTTCTCTCGCCATGCTCGTAATGTCTATGTCTTGCTCGAGTCAAAAGATTCGTTGTTTCTGTGGTAGAAAGCAAGTTAAATTCGGTTTGAAGAGAGAGTCTTTTCTTATATAGATCTGGTGAGGGAGAAGTTGAATACTGGCGATCTAAATCCAATATTTCATGTGTAAGTTTGTTCTTTTGTTCTCTGCTCTGTCTCATGGTTAAAGCGCTATGGGAGATAATCTGCCCACAGACATATGCTTTAAGTGCCTCCCAAAGGACAGTCCTTGAGATATCCGGAGTATCATTTGTAGACAGGTAGAATTCAGTATGGCTTTTGACTTGCTCAACGAATATCTTGTCAGACAATATATTATTATTAAATCGCCAGGTCCTGGGTGTATATTTATTACAAAATGCTAACTGCAGGACTAGTGGGCCATGATCAGACAACACGATTGCTTCATAATCACAGTGCCTAATTGCTGATAGAAGCTTACAGTCAATCAGAAAGAAATCAATCCTGGAATAAGAATGGTGGACCGGTGAGAAGTAACAATATTTGCGTAGAGTTGGACACATAAATCTCCAAGGATCTGTTATTTTGTATGTATTTAGGAATGTATGAATAACTTTGGCTGACTTATTAAGGGGTACTGGCCTATTTGATGATCTATCCAATGGGGGATCAAGAACTAGATTGAAGTCCCCACCCAATATTAATTGATGGGTCTCTAGATTAGGCAAGGTGGTCAAAAAGGAGGATATAAAATGCTCATCGTCAAAGTTGGGGGCATAAATACTTGCCAGAATTACTGGAATATTGTAAAGATTTCCTGTTATTATTATATATCTCCCATTGGGATCTGAAATGATCTTAGTCGAAACAAAAGGTATATTCTTCTTTATGAGTATAGCTGTACCTCTAGATTTAGAATTAAAGCTGGAGTGAAAAAGTTGCCCTACCCATTTACTATGCAGTCGGTTTTTATCTTGAATTTTCAAATGAGTCTCTTGCAAGAATGCAATATGAGTCCCCAACCTCTGAAGATGAGCCATGACATTGCCCTGCTTCACAGCCCCATTAAGTCCTTTACAATTCCATGAAACATACTGTACTACATTTTCCTTCCCATATAATTGGAGTTTTTATTTTTATATTAGCCATGGTCTAACTTAAGAAAACATAAATCGAAATGTTTACTATTAAACATCTGTGCAAAAAAGAAAAAAAAAAGGTACCAAAACATGAACTACCCCTTTTGAACTAAACCCAAACCCCTCTCTGTCTTTCCCCAAATGAAAAACAGAAAAAAAACACTTAGAAGAAAAAGCTCCTCGTCCAACACACATTCAGAGAGGGAAATGGACGCTTGACTTACCACTAAGCTTCTCTAAGAAAGAAAATAAATAAATAAATGGGATATAAAGACCAATCTATGCTGGTGCCATTGTAATATTTAGTCTTAAACATAAAGTCTCCCTTTTTTAATTTGTCCCCAATGGCACCCCTAATAAGAGAGATCTACTTGTAAACAAACGGCTGCCCGCTATAAATCTTAAGCATGTCCTACTAATCAGCCTCAGTAGAAGTAGAAATCTTCGTATTGATGAACTTCTCGGCTTCCTGCGGGGTGTCGAATAAGTGTCTGGAGCTGTTCACAGTGATCGCCAGTCTGGCCGGGTAGAACAGGCTGTAGTTTATCCCCACATCCCGCAGTTTGGCTTTCACCGGGTTGAACGCAGCTCGTAGCCTGCCGACCTCGGGGCTCATATCTGGGAAGATGTGCACGGGGGTTCCCTTGTAGAGTAGGCGGTCTCTGGATAATTTCAAAATCTTCTCTTTATCCGAGTAACAATGAAGACCAACCACCATTGCTCGTGGCTTCTCTCCTCTCCCTGGTTTCGGGGCAAGGGTCCGGTGTGTGCGGTCTATAATCACCGGGGAGTTAAGTTGTCAGCGTTCAGCACTTAAGGGGAAAACTCTGCAACGAAACGAGTCGGGTTTCCTGCTTCGGCGCCCTCTTCAGTGCCGATTATCCTTAGATTTTGTCTCCGATTCTCCAGGTCTATGTATTTCTCATGTATTTTTTTATGTTCTTTTGCCATTGTTTCTTGTGCTTTTTCCAACGCTGCTACCCGATCCATCGTATCACTCAGTGAGTTCCCCATCTCTGTGTGTTCACTCACAGACAAGGTATGCGCCTTGTGCAGAGCGTTAAGTTCCTGGGTCAATTCATTGCGGAGTGTGTGGATATCTGCCCATTGCTTCGTCCCGAAGATATGAGATATCTTTCTTAATCTCCTGGTACAGAGCTTCTATTTCTGATTTTATGTCACCTGTCACAGCTTCCCTGTAAGATTGCAGTTTGGCCCTGAGTATTTTAAGAGAGATAGTTGTGTCAGCCTCTCGTTATTCGTCTGCCATCTCATGACTACTGGCCGCTGTTGCGTTTTGTGAGGTTTTCGACGTCTTCTTACGTGAAGATGATCTCATTCCAACCCGTGCAGCTCCAAAAACTAAGAAGAGTAAAAAACTCAGAGCCCCAGTGCAAATATAATTGTTTGACTGGTCTAAATATAGATAATTGACACAGAATTGCGTGGAGCTACCTCTTCTTACTGTCTACTCCATTGAAGCGGAAGCCCTGGTTGTTGGTATATTCTGGTTGTTGGTATATTCTGGTTGTTGGTCATTCCGTTTCAACTCAACCAGAGCTCCCCAGCTCAAAGTTCGGATTTTGATCATCTTTTTTCTGGCAGAAGATACACATAAATGATGAAGAAAGCCCAAATATTAAAGCTCACTGATCATTATTTCCCCCCGGTTTGTAGAGTGGGGGATCAACACCATAATTTTCGCCTATGATTTGGAGCAAATTTAGGGATTGAGAAAGGTAGCGGCTCCACCATTTTTCTTTTACAGAGAGACTTGTAGGTAGACTACAAGATTCTGGCAGTTTCAGCACTTGATTTAATCATTTATGTATATCTTCTGCCAGAAAACAAATGATCAAAATCAAAACTTTGATCCAGGGAAGCTCTGGTTGAGTTGATATGGAATGACCCGGAAGTTAAACTACTCTATATTACTGAGTCAAGCTTTGGCTTCAAATTAAAACCACCAGCAGGAGACGTACAGTCATGGAGAGCCGTGTTCTTCAGGTTAGACCAAAATAAATGTCACATATTGGTAAATAATAAATACCCTCCAAACTTAAGTCAAGCTTTTGTTAAAAGATAAAATAAGAAAAGACTTATGTATGTTGAAGATGCAGCTTTGCACTTCAGATGCTTATTGAGCCCACCTCACTGACGTAGCAGTTGTTTTGCAGTTTGTTGTAGCAATATGATTCACTAGAGCTGGACCAATGCATGCTGGAGAGCATGCTGGAGAACATGCTGGAGAACATGCTGGAGAACATGCTGGAGAACATCACCCACTTACCCACAGAAATCCATTAACATGCAAATGAAGATCATCAGAATGTTGAAGTTACATTGATGAACACTGATGAATAAATGCTTGAGGGACTCGAGGCCCCTGAATAGGATTTGTCACCCATTTAACTCACCAATAACATATCAGGATTCAAGCCTCCCCATAGAATCCAACACACATTTTGTGGGCATTAAGGGCCATTAAAGTTATTCATGTAGCTGTAGGAGGAGCAGGTGATTCCAGGCGGAGTCGTCCCTCTGCCTCAGATTCTTTTACAACTTAATTTGTACAGAAATGCATTGAAATGCTAAAAAGCTTGGCAGGGAGCCTGAAAATACAATATCATGAGTCTGGTGATGTTTATGCATCACAGACTTTTAGGAGGCATTACATAGAAAGAACTTTTGACTACATATGAAAAATGAATTACATAAATGGGTGGGGGGTATATGTTTAAAAAGAGCTGCAGTTATTTAACCGATTGGGCTGAAAACCCTTTGAATTAAAACCAAAAGTCTGACCTTTGACCTCACTGTTGTGTCATTTCACATCCAAAGTAAGAGTTGATCAGTTTGTTGCTGGAGCTTTTTGTCAAAACAGATATTTATTTGTCTTTTGCGTAGATCAAACATATCGGCCTCAGCCACAGATAACAAATATTTTATCTGTTGGTTTGCTGAATATTCTGCTGCTCAGTAACCCCAGGAGAGTAAGATTTGTCTGTTAATCAATAATAATAATAATAATAAACTTTAGTTTTAGAGCTTTTCTTAACACAAGTTACAAAGTGCTTTACAAGATTAAAACAAAAAACAATAAAAATGAAATGGGAATAAAAGAGAAACCACACAATTTAGAAGAGCACAGTACCAGAAGGTTAACGAAGGAAAGGTGATAAAATCTTAGGGGCTATTAAGAATTATCAAGAGAATTTTTTTTTTTTTATTTACCTTTATTTATTCAGGGTGGTCAATTGAGAGCGGGTGCCCTCTTTTACAATGACGCCGTGATACAATACAATAACAATAAAGCATCACAGAGAAAAAAAAAACACAATATAACAACACAATATATAGAAAATACATAAAGCCATACATATAACATAAAGCATCTTTGCAGATCAATAGAAACAGGGACCTTCAATAAAAGCTTAAAATGATTGAGTGAAGTGCTTTAAAAGAAAATGCAACAAATATAACCATTAAAATTGAATAAAAATAAAAAGAATCAACACAATTTAAGAGCACAGCACACAGAGGGTTTACAAAAGAAAATCTAAAGCAATATTATAAACAAGTATGTAATCAAGAGAGATGTAAAAGATAACGCCACACAGATAAGGTGATTAAAGAAACAGCCACAGGATTAAGGAAAGGCTTTTTTAAACGTGTTTTAAACGTTTAAAAGTGTGTTTTTAAAAGCGATTTAAAAGATGACAGAATCAGCTTGTCAGAGCCTCAGGTAGTCCAGAGTCTTGGAGCTCAGACAGCAAAAGCCTGATCGCCTTTACTCAGTAGTCGGGACCTTGGATCATCCAGGAGGGGCCCTACCTGAGGACCTCACCTGAGGACCTCACCTGAGGGCCCCACCTGAGGACCTGACCTGAAGGCCCCACCCGAGGACCTCACCTGAGGACCTCAGGCTGCGCACAGCCTCATAAGGAGACAGAAGCTCAGTAATATATTGAGGTGCAAGACCCTTTTGAGCCTTAAAAGTTAATAATAGAATCTTAAAATCAATTCTAAAAACAATAGGCAGCCAGTGAATAGAGGCCAGGACAGGAGTCATGTGGGCCTGTTTCTTGGAGTTGGTCAGAAGCCTAGCAGCAGCATTTTGGACTAGCTGCAAGCGGGAAAGGGATTTCTGGTTTAAACATGTGTAGAGAGCATTGCAATCATGCAGACGAGATGAGATGAATGCATGATGACCTTCTCCAGATCAGCAACGGATAGAAAGGACCTAATTTTTTTAAATGTTTCTCAGTTGGTGGAAGCAAGACTGAACAACTCGTTTAACTTGTTCGTTAAAGCTAAGATCTGAGTCAAAGTCAATAACAAAATATTAATCCCAAGTCCTTTGTCTCACTCAGCCAAACCACTGTGTCCTAACAGACCTGTTGATAAGATTTTAAAGTAGATTTTTTGGGGAGAGCTATAGTTACAATTCAAATATCTGACAATTAAATTGTAGGGATCTCTTGCTATCATTTACCTGTGGACATGCATCGGAGTCAAAAGATACATCTGGTCTTGCCAAATATATTGGTTTTCTGCCATTTTGAATTTTCTCAAAATCATTCATTACTTCTACAAATTTGCCCATCTTTACCAAATTTGTCTCACAGCAATGGATTTTTGGTACTCTATACCATTTGGCCACAATGGTATAGAGTAAAAGGGACTCTGCGTTTAATTGGGGTCTTCGCAGAATGCGGGTGGGGATAAAAAACACTGCTAAAGATCTACATATCACTTAGACCAGGTGACTATGGACCTATTGAAACTCTGTGTCACTGCATTGAACAAATCAGTGACTGGATGCGGCAAAATTTTCTCCAACTAAACAGAGATAAGACCGAGATAATTGTCTTTGGAGCACAGAAAGAAAGACAGAATGTCTGCTCTCACCTCGACTCCCTGTCCCTCATAACTAAGAGTCAAGCCAGAAATCTTGGCGTTATCCTAGACTCAGATTTAAATTTCAATAGCCACATCAAATCGATAACTTCGTCAGCTTACTACCATCTAAAAAATATTGCAAGAGTCAGAGGACTAATGTCCAAACAAGACCTAGAAAGGCTTCCTTACACTGGCTACCAGTCACTCAGAGAATTGGTTTCAAAATTTTGCTGCTTGTCTACAAATCACTCTGTGGCTCTGGGCCCAAATACATCTCTGACATGCGTGTGCCATATGAACCTTCTAGGAACCTTAGGACATCTGGGGCCTACTGGCTGTCCTAAGAGTTAGAACAAAACACGGTGAAGCAGTGTTTTGTTATCATGCAACACAGACCTGGAATAACCTCCCAGATGATATTAGACAAGCCCTGACTCTGACCACTTTTAAGTCAAAGATAAAGACTTTCTTATTTTACACTGCCTACTCTACCCTGTAATGGCTAAAAACGTATCTTTTCACCTTAGCTTTTAAATAACCTTAATTTTAACTGTTCCTGTTCAGGATCCCAACAGAGCTGGCACGGGCAAGTACGAATTTTCATTTGTGTTGTCCAGGTAATGCTTACTTGCGCATGAGTGAACACTATATGTCGGGGGGATGACAGAGCTTTATCTAGGAACTCAAAAGAGCTAGATGGCAGAGCTATATCTAGGACCTCAAGAGCTAAATGACAGCTTTATCTAGGAACTCAAAAGAGCTAGATGGCAGAGCTTTATCTAGGAACTCAAAAGAGCTACATGGCAGAGCTTTATCTAGGAACTCAAAAGGACTAGATGACAGAGCTTTATAGGAACTCAAAAGAGCTAGATGACAGAGCTTTATATAGGAACTCAAGAGCTAGATGACAGGGCTTTATAGGAACTCAAAAGAGCTAGATGACAGAGCTTATCTAGGAACTCAAAAGGGCTAGATGACAGAGCTTTATAGGAACTCAAAAGAGCTAGATGACAGAGCTTTATCTAGGAACTCAAGAGCTAGATGACAGAGCTTTATAGGAACTCAAAAGAGCTAGATGACAGAGCTTTATATAGGAACTCAAGAGCTAGATGACAGAGCTTTATCTTTACCCTGTATGATTCTCATCCATCTGTGGACCAAGAGGAGGATCTATGATTCTCATCTGCCTTAGGCAGTGAGATCTGACATAAATATCAGATCAAGAGTAGAATCAGGAAGGACAGGGGAAAAGAAAATTAAAGAAAAACATATGGGTTCACTCACAATGTGCATCTAAAAGTGAGAATATTTGTTGTGTTCTTTTATCTTTCTATTTCACTTGATTTGAACTGCACTAGTTTACTTTTTAAGTCTTTTAACTTTTGTATCTCTTGTCTGTACTTTTGCACTTTTTAATTGTAATCTTTTACTGTATTTTTATTACTCTGTAAAGCACTTTGAATTGCCTCAGTGTATGAAATGTGCTATACAAATAAAGCTGCCTTGCCTTGCCTTGCCTAAAGATCATGCGACTGCCGACTGTTAATTACTGTGACTGAAGTGTTTTTTTTAAAGTGTGGGTTTATTTTTGAGAGAGGTTACTACAGATTTTTTTTGGCGTACCCCCGACGTAACTGCGAGTACCCCTGGGGGTACGCGTACCCCACTTTGGGAGTAGCCGGTCTAGTCCAACCTGAGAATCTAAGACCAGTCTAAAGCTTAGACTAGTCTTAAACTCGCTTTATGCAACTGTCCCCAGATGTCAACATCTGTCTCTTTATTACCTTTTGTTTCCTGTAGTTGGTTGGGATGACATTCTTACTCCTATCAAACCACACCACAGTTCTCTTGGAGGACTGAGACTTACATTTCCAGGTGTCTTGGCAGTTATTTGGTGCCACCAAGTGTGATTGTTCTCACCTGGTTTGGTTTGATTATTCTCACTTGGTTTGGTTTGATTATTCTCACCTGGCCAAATGAACTGAATTAAAGGCGGAAACACTCCAGAGTTTGAAGGAATCGCTCCAAACATGTTGGATGTGAATTCACCCTCAAGCACATTTTCTACTTTAATAGCATCTCTGTGCGTAAGCTGGCACACTTCTGATGATCAACACAGGTGATCAAAGTAAACTGAAACAGGTTGAACTTGGCGGCAAGTTGCTCACAGACGTAAAGCTGGTAGACGATTTAATATAAATCAACAAAGTTGCGGTGTGAGTTGGACTCTCAGTGCAACGTAAGCCAATGTCAGTAAAGTAGAAACAGGAGTATTGTAGCGCCCATCATTACTTTATATACTTTACATTTTATAAAAGCTCACCAACATGGCTGTGATCCGGTCCAAACACAGAAGTGTTCCAGCGTTTCTCCTCAGCAGAGCGTCTTCCATTCTGCTGAATCAGCTGTTTGGTGCCATTATTTACCTCCTGTTTGCATCTGTATCTGCTGAAAGACTGATCTGCTGCACTAACTTGTCTTCAAAAGGCAGCTACTGTTTTATTATTTCACTTTCAAATGGCAACTTTTGTGAATTGTAAAAGGAAACTAGGCTACATATTTTTCCCACTGTATTTAAAATGTGGTTTTAATATAGAGAATTTTTTTTTTGCAGAACCAGAAGAAATGTTGTAAAAAAATACAATAAAACCTGTAATTATAAAATGCTAATTTGATTTTCGCTGTCATTAGCGCATAATAATTGCAAAACCGTGAAACCGTGATTTTCCTCACACTGTAATCGTACCATCAAAAGCTCAAACCGCTGCCACCTGTGGCCTGAAGAGCATTTGCTCTGTGAATGGACAGATAGCCGACTGCATGAAGAGTAACCCGGCTGCACTGAGCAGCACACACACACACACACACACACACACACACACACACACACACACACACATTCATAACTAGTTTGTGCTCCTGTTTTTTCCAGCTCAGGAGCATCAGCTCCTGGCAGAAAGCTTACCAGAACCCTGTCTAGTCTGATCCAGTCAACACCGAGGCAGCAATGAATTGTATGTTTATGTTGTTTGTTCTCATAGTCTAACTCTTTTGATTGGAAATCGGTTCAAAGAGGCTTTGTACAAAGATTTGGTCTGTTATCTAGACCAGAGAAGTGATGGTTAAATTCAGTTTCTGACAATGTCCTGCTGATAGATCTTTGGATCCGATCGCTCCGGAGTTTAAGCCCTCTGTTGCTGATGTTACTGAGCCAAAGCCTCTTGTTATCAGCCTCCTCTTTGGCCCTTTGGGTCAGGAGATCATTTTTGTCAAAAGACAGAAAAGCTCTGCTCAGATCCGTACTGACCTGTATTAAATAAACAGGTTTTCTTCAACATGGATTCAAACAACAAGGAAGTTTATTCCTTTGTTTCCAGTACTGCAGTTCTCTGAACACGACAAACTCTAAAGACTACTGAGCCAATAACAGTTTGGTTTAAAACTGGATCTCAATATCTTTCAATGTGAGATCCGTGGTCTTTGTTCTTTTTCTCCACTAAAAGTGTCTGCAGTTCAGAAACCGTAAGTCCTACAGCAGCCATATTTGGCAGGTAGGCTCCTTTAACTCCCACTGCTGAGGCAGGCAGCCAGATGGTGGCGCTGTAATGCACATATTCACGTTTTGGTTCATAACTCTCATACCGTTGGTCTAATTGATGCCAAACTTTGTACACACATCCAGGTGTCCTAGTTCTACAACTTTGCCATCCTTGTCCTGTCCACCATTTTGATTTTCCAACATTTTGTATTTCATGCAAAACACTTTTTTTTGCAACTTTTGTTGCAACTATTCTCACCAAAATTAGTAGACCGCTTCAGGGGACTGAGATGCACAAACTCAATCACATGAACTGCTTAGCCGCTATTAACAAATTCATTTTGAAAACATTGTGTCTGACTACATAATTGACCAGACCTCCATGGCAGTTTGTTCAATCATTGTGTCAAACTTGGTAGATATGTTATCCCAAGTGGTTTATCCATGCACTATATAACATTGAAATAAACACAAAGAAACATCAATACAATGAAAGGTAATCTTCAGTCAGTATTTTGTGTGGCCTCCCTAAGAAAGCAGAACTTAATTTTTTCAACTAGTCCTGTGGTAAATTCTTCCAAGCTTCTTGCAGGATCTTCTTTTGACTTTGGCTTCTTTTCCCTGTCCAAGTGATCCCACACAGCTTAGGGGTTAGGTCAGGTCGGCTAAGGTCAGGTAGGGTAAGGGGTTAGGGCCTCTGATGCCAATCTAATACTGTGGGTGATCCATCTGCAGACTTCTGAGTGTTTGGGGTTGTTATCATGCTGAAAGATAAAGTTTTTGGCAATCAGTCGTTTTCCCAAAGGTACAGCATGATGAATCAAGATCTGTTTATATTTTTCAGCATTCATAATTCCATTGATCCCCTACACCGTTAGCTGAAATGCCCCCACACCATGACAAAGCCGACCTCACAGAACGGTGTAGACGGGCATCAATGTACTTCTCACCAACTCTTCCACTGGTTGTTGCTTTATGGTGTTTCGTTTACTGCAATCTCTTCTGCTTGTTGCCTTTCCACAAGAACTTAGATGCAGCACAACCTACAAGAGCTTTTCTTGTAAGACTTCTTCTCATGGTCGAAGCGTGAAGCCTCAGTCAGATGCTGAACAAGCACTCCGCTGGATTTTCTTCTGTTCCTCAACAGAGTGACCTTTAAGTACTATTCATCAGATACAGACAGATTTTGGATTTTCCGCTGCGTTTTCTGTCCAGTTTTTTCAAATTTCTTTATGACAGCTTGAATACCACATCTTGAAACTCCTGTTAGGTGAGCTATTGCTTGCTGAGAATTGTCTTGCTGATGCAAACTATGTTTTTATGTCTGTCAAACTGTTAGCTTAACCATTTCCAAACCTGTCCTCAAGGCACCACAGCCACCCCATATATGGGAACCAAACCTGTGATCTTCTAGCCATCTCACAAGATATCAATACCTTATTGGAAAACAAAGAAACAAAGAAATTCTTGTTACTTATTGTATTGATACTTTTTTGTATTTATTCGAATGTTATATCATTTTTCCTGAGCAAATAAACACTTACTGCCAAGATAAATAGCTTTAAACACAAGCCTTGCACAGTAACCTTAACCCAGTCGCTGGTACCTTCCACAATTCTGAAGTCGCTCCCATCTCTTTATAGCAAAAGCTACATGTCATCCAATAGCCCTGCTAGACCATAAGTTGCTGAAAAAAATATGATTTCTGAAATCATCATAACTTAATTAATAAACATATTAATTTGTTTTATATCCAGCTTCACTTCAACCGATAGATCAGTCCAGGGGGTTCCCCATATTTTTGAGTAGCCAGCCAGATGGGAAAAGTAGCCGGCTAAGGGATATTTGCGATGGCAAGATACATTTTTCCGGTGATGCATTTTTACCGAATTAATAAACAAACCTTAAATATGTTTATGAAAGCATGACTTAAAATAACATAAATAAACATTTTTATTACAGGACCAATGCTCAATTGAAAAATGAACTGATAATGTTTTTTAATTGTGAATGTTTAATGTACTTTATTCGGTCAGTGCAGAATAAATAAGTAGTCTAAAACAAAAATATTATTACAAATAGTAATAAATATAATACCAAATGCATATTGTAGTCTTCTCAGAGCAAGACTGGATCTCTCTCCAGAGTACTACTGCACTCACAGAACTAAGATCCAATAATTATGGAAACATAAATCAGTTTAAATAATGATTTTACATGGTCATGGTAATGAAGCCCCTAGAATGATCTCCTCAGCTAGGCCTTGTATTTAGTTATACAGTTATACAGTAGTTTCAGCTGTAACACTTCAGTTGAGTCCGTCGTTACCATGGCAGCCGTTGCGCAGAGGCTCAGCAGAGATCGCTATTATTTTGAAACATCTAAAAAAAACCTCACAACTCCCCTTGCAATTTCACACACAGTTCCGTTATTAAGGAGAGTGATAACCACATTCTATAACCAAACTCACTACCTGAAAAATTCAGTTAGTGATACTGAATTTGAGAGTGGATTCGGTTAGTCCGAGTAGTGTGAACCAGAACGGGACTGGATAGCTGGTTGTTACGTTACGTTACGGCTCAACACTCGTTACGTTATGTAACATTATCATCCTTAATTTGAAAGAGATGGAGGTAAGTGTTGTGAGACATTCTCAATTTTTCTATCCAGTCTGTCTCCTCAACATTGCGGTTGTTCCAGTTCTGCGGCCTTCGGCCCAAATGTTGCGGTTAAAAGTATCAAGTTCCTGCGATGGAAAAAGAGAATATGATGCTGCTGTCAGTGGTGGTTTGTTAAGATCTGATGGATAAACTGACGCCTCTGGTTACTGGTGTTACTGGTGTCAAACTGAAAATACAGGCGATGGTAGTCGCCATATTGGTCTGAAGTAAACGTTACTGTGGTTACAGACATTATTTCCAGCCATCGTGAGATCGGAGGAGTGGAGTGACTCCTGATACCTGTACAGACAGTCTGGAGTCTAGTCATTTTACTTCAGTCTGCTCCAGTGTGTACCAGACATGCGCAGTCACTCTCATTCAAAAATTCTGTTGTCACTACCAGATTCTGGTAGTGTGAACATTTAGTGACATTCAGTTATAAAAGCAGCCGGCCAGACAGAGGTGAGTAGATGGCTAAATAGCCGGCAGCCGGCGCTTGGGGAACCCCCTGTCAGTCTTCCTTAAACTAATGAATAATGTCAATAGAGTAGTATCAATCTGATGTACTGTAAGTTACATGAGGGTCTTTTAAGGAAAAAACATGAATTGATTTTGATTGTGTTGGTTTGTCGCAGTGCTTTAGATTGTTGTGCAGGATGCTACAGCAGAGAACCAAAAACCCCATCGTCATTTTTCAACTTCCTAACGACATTTCTTGTGTCAGACTTTGGACAAACAGTGGATTTGTCATTGTTGCCTGTGGGAAGTACACCTGAAGGCCTAAAACCACATTTCTGTCTCCATGACTGAAATGGCTGATCTAGTTTGATGTACTAGCTTACCTTCATAAGGCTGTCGGTTTCAAGAAGGCAGAGGTGTTTTGTGTCGGTAGGGCTGGACCCGAATATTCGACTATTCGGATATTCGTTCGTTGGATAGGTATTCGGTTTTCAATTTTGGGATTCGGATATTCGTTTTTTTAAATGTAATTTTATTTATTCTTTTTTTTTACTTGCATTCAAATGTCAGTCACATTTGCAAAAAAGTACGACCTGAAATTCAAGCAGTCAGTTGTCAAATTTGCTGAACAAAACTCAGGAGAAGCAGCAGCAAGACATTTATCCGTTGATCTTTTTTCTAAGGTAGGCTACCGGTATTTTGATACGGGGCTCTCTCTCTCTCTCTCTCTCTCTCTCTCTCTCTCTCTCTCTCTCTCTCTCTCTCTCTCTCTCTCTCTCTCTCTCTCTGTGCTTTAGAATGACCACTGTGAAACAATCAGAAAATAACGTTTTATTTATCTGATTCACCGGCATTCTCGCTACTACCGCTCCCTCTCTACATTCACTTTCTAGCTCGCTCGACCATCTCTCTCTCTCTCTCTAGCTCACTCGACCATCTCTCTCTCTCTAGCTCGCTCGACCATCTCTCTCTCTCTCTCGCTCTCTCTCTCTCGGGCTATTAATTGAAGTTATATGTATGTTAAGTATGTTTTCAGTGCTGTGTTTTTGTGAGGAGGAACTGTGACTATGTGTGAACTTTGTCGGGTGAACTGTTGCCCGTGTATGGAAAGCCAAGCAGTTTGAAGGTGCGTGACTCTTAACACGACACCACCACCACCACCACCACCCCCGGCGGCCAAAGCTTCGAATATTCGCTGTTGATTACTACCGAACCCTATGTGTGGGACATGCAGTATTGTACATTTGTCCTCACAGTTCATATTAGGGCTGCAACTAACGATTAATTTCATTGTCGATTAATCTGTCGATTATTTTCTCGATTAATCGATTAGTTGTTTGGTCTATAAAATGTGAGACAATGGTGAAAAATGTGGATCAGTGTTTCCCAAAGCCCAAGATGACGTCCTCAAATGTCTTGTTTTGTCCACAACCCAAAGATATTCAGTTTACTGTCATAGAGGAGGAAAGAAACCAGAAAATATTCACATTTAAGAAGCTGGAATCAGAGAATTTTGACTTATTTTTCTTAAAAAATTACTCAAACCGATTAATCGATGATCACAATAGTTGGCGATTAATTTAATAGTTGACAACTAATCGATTAATCGATTAATCGTTGCAGCTCTAGTTCATATACATACATATACATGAAGGAGAATGGTGTACATGGACCAGATTAATGTTTTTAGGCAAGGCCCACAGGTCAGCATGGTCTAATGGAAAGGTTCTAACTTTATAAATGGTTATAACCAGTTTTTTAGTTTGTATATCAGAAGTTTATTTATTTCTTTGATATCTCCTTGAACAAAGCACAGCCACCGAATTGTCTGGAAAACACTTTCAAACTGATTAAGACAGTTTTCTATAAAAGCTAGCCTACATGGAGTAGCAACAAAACAAATATTTGTCCCTACACACTATCAGATGAACTTGTACTTGAAGCTCTAGTGAATAAATTAATGCCACGCTGCTCTGGTCAACATGTTCAAATAGTTTTACAGCCTGGGAAGCTGGTCATGCCACCTAACCCCTAATCTGCCACCGGTGAGCGCACTCAGCCTGCCTGCAATGCAAATATTAATTAAGAGCTGAAGTGAAGCGGCGTGAAGCGATCGGCAGTTTCCATCCCAGCGCTTCATCTGTTTGATGTCTGCCTATCTGACTCGCCCCTCTCTCACTTCATTTCCCCTGGGTGTGGCTCATCCACTTGACTGTGGAGAGAGAGTGTGTTTGTGTGTGTGTGTTTCCCAGTAGATATTAGAGAACTGATGAGGTTTTGA
This sequence comes from Centroberyx affinis, assembly GCF_046629955.1. Taxonomy (NCBI): domain Eukaryota; kingdom Metazoa; phylum Chordata; class Actinopteri; order Beryciformes; family Berycidae; genus Centroberyx; species Centroberyx affinis. The sequence goes on along the minus strand of NW_027283439.1, from coordinate 21,021 downwards.
TGCTACAGATTAACTTTTCTCTCCTCAACAACAGCGTTTCTATTGGATGGTTTCCACTGGTCGTCCTGCTGTCAGAAAGATGAAAACAGCCTCAGAGTAGAGTTCAGATGAATAAAACATCTGAGAGACAGAACTACTGTCTACAGTACTTTATATTCCTGACAATACAGTCGTTCTGTAAGATTATTACTGATTATATATCTCAGTTGATTGGAGAAGATGTTTCTGTCTTGGCCAAACTCTGTACACTTGTGTTACGCTGAGGATTTTCTGACAAGACAAACAGAAATTGCTCATTGACCTTCTTACCTTATGTTCACCTGCCACTGTGGCTGGTAGGCTAATGTACCATCTCCTCTCACAGTTTTGGACTAGATGTTTAGAATGGGACTCCACATGATGATTGGTTAGCTGTACAGACTAACTTTACTAACTGTACATGCGGCTCAGTGAAAGCAGCTGAATTCAATGAAAACTCTCTGTGATCCTGTAACCCCAATAGTAGAACATTGGACAGGTCCTGGACCTTTATAAGATACGCAGCCAGACAAATATATTTAAAAAAAATATGTTTATTCATAACAAATTCATTTGAGAGACAAGTTGTATATCAAAAATAAAATACAGTTCCATGTGTCCAACAGCTGTTCTTGAGGAATAGGCTAAGCTAACAAGCTACAGTGAATGCAAGCTAAAGCAAACACAAGCAACTGTAGGCTAAAGCAGTGTCTACCACACATGAACAGTCCTGCAAATGCACACATAAGGAACAGTCTTAACCTCATAAGATACTTGGCCTGAGAATATGTGTACCGCGACGGAAACTTCCACCCTTGCTGCGCACATTTTGGAGGAAGTGGGAAATGGTGACTTAGAAGCTTTACTTTAGATGACAAAGTAGTGAAATAAAGCAAAAATGACTTTACACTAGGGATGTCCAACAAAAATCGATCATGTCGATTAACCTTAACGGTTAACGGCTATTTGAATTGCGTCATCGCAGCCGGTTAGTCCAACTGACCATGACCATTAAACAAGTGGCGAGCTACTTGCAAGAAATGCCTCCACCACTTGATACGAATCCACTGGACTGGTGGAAAGACAACCAGGCAGGATTCCAGGCTGACGGCACTAACGCAGCGGTGCCTCTGCACCCCGGGACCTCTGTCCTGTCAGAGAGCGTCTTCTCTGGGACCTCTGTCCCATCACAGCGTCTTCTCTGGGACCTCTGTCCTGTCAGAGCGCATCTTCTGTGGGACCTCTGTCCCGTCAGAGCGTCTTCTCTGGGACCTCTGTCCCGTCAGAGTGCATCTTCTCTGGGACCTCTGTCCCGTCAGAGCGTCTTCTCTGGGACCTCTGTCCCGTCAGAGCGCGTCTTCTCTGGGACCTCTGTCCCGTCAGAGCGTCTTCTCTGGGACCTCTGTCCTGTCAGAGCGCATCTTCTCTGGGACCTCTGTCCCGTCAGAGCGTCTTCTCTGGGACCTCTGTCCCGTCAGAGCGCGTCTTCTCTTGGACCTCTGTCCCGTCAGAGCCTCTTCTCTGGGACCTCTGTCCCGTCAGAGCGTCTTCTCTGGGACCTCTGTCCCGTCAGAGCGTCTTCTCTGTCGCTGGGCTGACGGTGTGTATGTGGTGTGTTACTCTGGAGTGTTTGGACATGCTGATCTGTATAAATAAAAGCAGTTTATTTAGGTGACGTTGGCTAAAGGAGATAATATCATGTAACACCCCCCCAACGCGGTCTGCGCCCCTCCTGCGGTGCAGAAGGAGTGATGATCTGGACCTTCAGCGCTCGCACCACGGAGCTGCCGTCGAGAGCCAGCAGCTGTAGGATCGACATCATGGGAATCAAGGCATGTACATCCCAACGAAGAGCTCAGGTTCTCAGAGATGGGAGGAGTCCGCCTCATCACGCCATCGGCCCGGAGGGAGCCAACAACTAACTCTGCAACAGGCGGGCTGGTGTTCGACCAGAAGTCCGAGCTCCTCGTTCCGTCTGGCTACAATCCTCTTCTCTGTTATTGATTGCGTGTTCCTGTAGTTATTTAGTGATGAAGAGTTGTAATTGAATTTATTGGTGAACCCACTTTCCCTCAGCCTGCCTCGTCTACTTCTACTGCAATTAGTAATTTCTATGTTTCCCAGAATGCCTTTTGACAACCTCCAGAGAATGGATGTGGACTTGTTGCATTCAGCTGTCGGTTACACACGACTGGAGTGAAGTTAGCTTGATATTGGATATCGGATGTTCGGTATTTATTTTTCCACCTTCAATAACTGGTAAAGCAAACCGGTAAAAGCATGAATTAATATATTTGTGATTACTGGAAGAGGAAGAACAATTTTCTACCTTTTTTTTTCCAATATGCAAGGAAATATTTTTATTGTGCGACCTAGTTCATATGGGAAACAAGCTACTGATATTTCAATGTGTTTATATATAAGAAAAATATTTTCTCAAATATTGGAGCCAGTGGTTGTAAATTGTTCTTCCTCTTCCATGTTGTCCACTATGTGATAATGCACAATAATAATATGTAATATGTTTTTATATAATCCTGGCCCGGCTGTGTTCCCTGCTGATCTTGGTAGAGAGTTTAGACCACAGATCCTGTTGTCTGGTCTGGTTTAATTCTCAAGAGGAAGAGATGTATTGCAGATGATCTGTGAATCTCATCTGAGCCACAAAACCCTCTTGAACAACAACAAACTGTCCACAAAGAACCACTCTTCATTTAGCTTTTTATTTATTTTTTAGCTCGCAGCCCAGATTCAACAGGCGGACTGCTGGAAAACAGATTTGTATTCTCCTGTTTTCTCTCTTTTATAGAGCCTGTCTCTTTCAAGGCCTTATTTACAACTTGCATCCTGGTATTGGATGTTCATCTGCCTGCAGGAAAATCTCATTTTTAAATGCCAGTGTTGGAAACCATCACAGTGTGAAACCTCACCTTGAAACAGAATGCATTCTGGGAAAACAGCTGGTGTCTTCTGTTTAAGCTTTCAGTGCAAATTGGAATTTGTGGCATTTGTTGAACTCTTTAAATGCCATCATATAAAAATATGTCGTTAGCTGTTGTTGATTCCAGACACTAATGAGCTGGAGTTGTTTCAGAATGTGTTTTTAATAATCTTCATCTAACTGTTTATTTTCTGAATCAGATGTTTACTTGATTCAGCCAACATCGCCCATCACAACCATATTAGTTCACTGAAATTTTAATGTCAATAAATTGTCTTTAAGCATGCTGGAGGCAGCCTGATGTTTTGACTGTGACTGGAAAAAGCGAGTGCTGTTGCTGAATGGGATAAAAAAAAAAGTGAATTGTGTAAAGTGGGTAATGTTTTGTGTGAATTAGTTGGTTCTAGTTGGTTCTGTGATAATTCCTCCCAGTGGCTCTGGATAATTGGCAGGCGGTCGACGTTTTCCTTCCTTTCCTTTCCTCTCTCTCTCTCTCTCTCTCTCTCTCTCTCTCTCTCTCTCTCTTCGTCTCATCTTCAAGTCTTCGGTCCCCGGGGCAGCAGCAGCCCACCGACTTCAAAACCTCCTTTATAAGAACTTTTTGTTAGACTTTTAACTGCTTGATTCTATAAATAGTGCTCTCATCTCTCTGATATAGTTTGGATCCAGGTCACTGCTGTTGATGTGGCAGAACAGTCTGGTGTTCACTGCTTTTCCTGTTACGTCTTCATTTCTATATATGGGATCATTCTCTTGTCCCTGCCTACAGTGAGAGCGTTTACTGTTGGGCAGTTTGACACATCTCAGATTAAAAAGTGTCGCGGTACTGTTTACCAATACTGTTATAAATACACGTGAGTTTGGAGCAAATTTTAAATTTTAATTTCACTTTCGTTTTCTCAGCAGGCGACTCTGTCAGATTGGATCTGTGCATTGTGAAATGACAGTTGCACAGCCAGCTTGACGTTCAATGTACAGGAGAAAAATAACTTTCCACTCTGTGTGATTACATGTGGAACAGACTCCTAGCAGCTGGGGAAATGTCACTTCACAGACTAACATCCCAGGTTCAGTACTGGAGAACAACATGTTAACAGTTAGCTTCCGCTGTGGAGTGGCTGTCAGGTTTCGGTCAGACTGGTGAAGACAGCTTCAGCTTCAGCCAGGTTCGTCTCAACGTGATGTGATGCACAGAGTCAGAGATCGATGTAGAGATCCATTTCGATTAGGGGTGCAACGGATCACAAAACTCACGGTTCGGATCGTATCACGGTTTTGAGTCACGGATCGGATCATTTTTCGGATCAGCAAAAAAAAAAAAAAGGGTTAAATGCACTTTAAAAGTAGGCAGGTAGCAACACAAAGTAACAAGCACTGTAAAACGAATGTAGCACTTTAGGACTTTATTATATTATGTATGTTTGAATGTATAAATGTGATAACTGTTTTTGCTGTTCTTATTTTATATATTTTATTTACCTATGTATGTGTTTTTAGTATTGACGTATTGAAGACACATTGTAGTATTGAATTGAATTAATTTAAAAATGTGCTACTTTGGCTCTGATGCAGCCACCTCTCTCTGTCTGTAGCATGGATGGTCTGTAGTCTCCACTCTGTAGTCTCGCTCAATGTCCCGCCCACAGCACTATCTGATTGGTTACACGTCACAATTAATAGCCTATCAACACTGAAGGCTCTGCCACAGACAGGCAGAGAGACCGGAGCTTCTCTGAGCGGAGCTGTGTGTGAAGGGAAGGCAGCACATTGCCGAAGTTGAAATAAACATCACAATCTTGCGATCTATTTCAACGATGACAAGCATGTCCAGTTTCCCAGTTCCACCACTGAAAATGCCCGAAGTCAAGTCACAGCCTACGGGATTTCACTCAACGGAGGAGAGAGCGACGGCTTTTAAATCAGTCGCTCGTCCTTTTTTTTTCTTCCCTTACACAATCATTGCGCTTCAGAGTAAAACACAGCAGCATCTGTCTGTCTGTATCTTTTCTCTGCAACTCTGCATCGAGACTTAGGGAATTATTACTTTAAAAAGTAACAGCGGCAGTAAAACTATTTCACACTATGATGGTTAAACTTTGCAATTAATCCGCGGTTCATATGCGTTCCGAACCATGGGGGCGGATCCGTACGGATCACGGATCAACTACGGTCCGTTACACCACTAATTTCGATCCATTTCTATACACTGACCAACTTTTTGTTTTGTGGTGGCGGTGCCACAGATGAGCCTCTGTATGGGAAACACAGCTTTTTGTGAAATCAGTGATTAGCTCATTGTTGGCAACTTCCACAGCAAATGCTGTCTGGTGTTACAGCAGTTTCCATTATACAGTATATCGTATGAAGACATACGCAACAATAACATCAGCGTGACACAGAGCTGCACGATTCTGGATAAAATGAGAATCTCGATTTTCTTGCTTAGAATTGAAATCACGATTCTGTCTCATGATTCTTTGGGAAACCAATTCTTAATAGAAATCTTTACTGCACTGTTTTGCCTGATACAGACAGAAACACAACAAACAATTTGATAGTGACTAATATGGACTGTCATCAACTTTGTCAGCCAGCCATCAACGTTGGTCAGATGGCCACTAGAGGGCGTCTGTGGCTGTGAGATGCAGTAGTTCATGTGTGGCTCTACTGCAAAATGCAAAGTCGGACAATGTATGGAAATTGATCTAAATGGATCTCTAATGCGCCTGACATCACGTCATGTGACTGAACTCGATCTGACAGAGCCGCATGTGTGAAAACAGCAGTGAAACTCACCTGTGTTAGTAATGGGATTTGTAAACAGTAACCTGATAACTCTTCTTCTGCTGCCCTACAGACTTTAACGGTAGGTAACGTTATCAGTGGTTTTTAAGTAACATCAGTGGAATTATGTAATTTAACTGATAACCGTGTGGCAAAGCTGCATTGAATTGAAATGAATTCAGTTGAACACGTGCTGTGGGCCTGTTGAAGACATGTGCTTGTTTTTTAACAGACATTATAGCTTAAATTCAACTGCTTGATGAATCCACTCTGAATATAAAATCAATCCACTTGCGTCTCTTTTTTAACTTTCCTGTGTGTCTGCTGTTCTCGTTACGTCTCTCTTTGCATTTTTCATTTCTGCCGGTTTCTGGTTTCTCCTGCTCTGCATGCGCATATTTCATCACATGGCATAACGCAGTGTTGTCATTGGTTGATGCAACTTGGGGAGAAATTAGGAGCGCTTGTTTTGATGCACCGGATATCCCTAATGCACATGCGGCAGAATTGTTGTCATTTAGGAATGAGATTGCGTAGCGGTATGAATCGAGATCGTGGTTTTAATACAAAACTGATATGCTGCTTTGGGAGCAGGATCAAACCCCAACCTGCTGAAGTGTCTTTGAGCAAAACACTGAATCCCTCTGAATGACCTCTGACCTCTGACCTCACTGTGGAGGCCGGCAGCAGCAAGGTCTATTTCCCTACAGAGATCAATAAAATAAACATAAACATAGACATTAAGATTATTAACTGTACAGTAAAACATCTCCTGCTCCTCTTCAGTCTGCTCACCTCATCAAGTCAAGTCAACTTTATTTCCATTCCAGCTCAGTGGTTCCTAGGAGTTTTTGTGAGCGGTTCATGGTGTCATGTTCAATAGTATCAGTTTCTCTGTGGATCTCAGTTGTGTCAGTTAAATGAATCCTGGGCGGCCATGACAGTGTGATGCTGTTGGCTGAAGGAGAGAAGGAGGAGTAAAACTCTCCATCCTCCACACCGACCCTCTGATGGACGAGTCTTCAGTTTGCTGTAATGAAGCTGAGTAATGATCTACATTAAGCTGAGCCATGTGTGGATGTGATACCGGCTGATCTCATGTATGCTGCTGAATTAAGACCATCAGCCCGACCTTGCCGACCTTCTCCTTTTGATTGATGCGTTCATTATGAAGTTCCTGTGCAGCAGAGATTTCCTGAAGACCGGACACTCTTCCCAGCAGGAGAAAGGCTGAGGCAGTTTGTTGCTAATGGCTCAGTTTCTGTGATAAACAAAGTTACTGGTGTCAGTTAGGAGGAGGATGATGGTTATTGAAGTCTGTCCCTCCTAGAGGGGACGCATGTCTTGTACTTCCCAACAGTTTAGAAGTGTCTTCCGTTCCCCTGAGCAGAGGGTTCAAGTGCTGCAGAGCTTCTCTGATACTTTTCATGATGTAGTTAACAACAGGGTCAAAGTAGGTGAAACGCACACCTGTAGTGATGAGGTGCCGGCCAGCGAAAACGGGCATAAAAATAGTGAAAGTAGCCGCACACTCGTAGCTCCGATGCAATAATTTATTTAGACATTAACAAAACCGACGTTTCAGCAGCTTGTCTGCCTTCATCAGGGTTGATCTACCAGGACAAGTTTGCCTGGAGTTAAAAGCACTGGTACACAGGTGCAGGCAGTTGGTGTAACCTGACCAATCACAGGAAAGGGAAAAAGTGAACAATAGGTTCAATAGAGAGACCACAACAATATAGTAAGTGGTATATGGTCTCAACATTCCATTCCATGTCATATAAAGAGTATAAAGTCTAAGTATAAACCACACATAAGAAAACATCATCACATTAAATGCAGTATACATATAATACAATAGTAAGTTGTAAGAGTAATAGTAAAAATAAGCCCAAATATCATGGAAATACCATATGAGATCAGCATAGGCTAAACCTGCAAAACCACCATCATCATCAAATGTGTATGTTCTGCAAGCAATGAAACTGTAGTGGAACCGCCTATCAATAAAAATAGAAGCATAAACATATTAATAACGAGACAACAAAAAAGGTCTAAGGTCAAAGTCAACATTATGACCAAGAGATGCAAGGGTTTTAGGGTTTTAGGGTTATAGATCCATGCTGCCTCTCGTCTCAATAAGTTAACAACAGGAACAACATTTCCTTTACCTTGAGAGTTGAACTCAGATTGGTGGTAAAATCAGGAACGCTGGCTCTCAAAACTACACACAGCCAAACACAAGCAAAGTAGATGAAACGTATATAAATATTTTAAATTGCAACCAAACAAAAAATAAGGTTCTAAAGAATGATCCCCTCCCCCAGTTCAACGGGACGCTGCTTCACTGGACAGTTCACCTCTGGGCTGATTTCCAAACTCAGTTTCTTTTTCACCCAAATGAGCTTTGTTCATGACTGGAGGCTGGAACATGGTGGAATCTTCCAGACCGTGGTTCCATGTGAGATAATGTTATGGCTCATGGCAGAAACACACTGAACCGTCCTGCAGCCATGGACCAACATAGTTCTCGGTATTTAAATTGTGTTCTGTGTTAAGCCAGCTGGCGTTTGATAAATGATGTTATCAAAATGAATTTGTTCCATTCTCCCCAAAGAAGGGAAGATTGTTTTTCACATCTCCATCAATCTAAATGTTGTCAAGCTTTAAGTTCAACAGGCTTTCTGAGTCCTAGATGAAGTTATTAAGTGGGGAAGGACATGATGACAAATGGCCTTATGCATTTCTATCTGAACAAATTATTCCCCAAGATTCACT
>NW_027283439.1:2500-7500 GCF_046629955.1 Centroberyx affinis | reverse complement strand
TCCCTCTCCTCCTTGCTCTCCCTCTCTCCCTCTCCTCCTTGCTCTCCCTCTCTTCCTAGCTCTCCCTCTCCTCCTCCTCTCCCTCTCTCCCTCTCTTCCTTGCTCTCCCTCTCTTCCTCTCCTCTTCCTCTCCCTCTCCTCCTCCTCCCCCCCTCTTCCTCTCCTCCTCTCCTCCTCCTCTTCTGTCCTGCGGCTGCTTCTCATCACACACACATCCTTCGTTTCTGGAAGCAGAGTGATGGAGGTTTTCTCTGTTCCACCTGGATCCACATCTGACACACATTAGAAACATTAGAAACATTAGAAACATCTCACATTAGAAACATGAGAAACATTAGAAACATCTCACATTAGAAACATTAGAAACATTAGAAACATCTCACATTAGAAACATTAGAAACATTAGAAACATTAGAAACATCTCACATTAGAAACATTAGAAACATTAGAAACATCTCACATTAGAAACATTAGAAACATTAGAAACATCTCACATTAGAAACATTAGAAACATCTCACATTAGAAACATTAGAAACATTAGAAACATCTCACATTAGAAACATGAGAAACATTAGAAACATCTCACATTAGAAACATTAGAAACATTAGAAACATTAGAAACATCTCACATTAGAAACATTAGAAACATTAGAAACATCTCACATTAGAAACATTAGAAACATTAGAAACATTAGAAACATCTCACATTAGAAACATTAGAAACATTAGAAACATCTCACATTAGAAACATTAGAAACATTAGAAACATCTCACATTAGAAACATTAGAAACATCTCACATTAGAAACATTAGAAACATTAGAAACATCTCACATTAGAAACATGAGAAACATTAGAAACATCTCACATTAGAAACATTAGAAACATTAGAAACATTAGAAACATCTCACATTAGAAACATTAGAAACATTAGAAACATCTCACATTAGAAACATTAGAAACGTCTCACATTAGAAACATTAGAAACATTAGAAACATCTCACATTAGAAACATTAGAAACTTTAGAGACATTAGAAACATCTCACATTAGAAACATTAGAAACATCTCACATTAGAAACATTAGAAACTTTAGAGACATTAGAAACATCTCACATTAGAAACATTAGAAACATTAGAAACATTAGAAACATCTCACATTAGAAACATTAGAAACATCTCACATTAGAAACATTAGAAACTTTAGAGACATTAGAAACATCTCACATTAGAAACATTAGAAACATTAGAAACATCTCACATTAGAAACAGAATCATTAGAAACATTAGAATCATTAGAAACATTGGAAACATTAGAAACATCTCACATTAGAAACATTAGAAACTTTAGAGACATTAGAAACATCTCACATTAGAAACATTAGAAACATTAGAAACATCTCACATTAGAAACATTAGAATCATTAGAAACATTAGAAACATCTCACATTAGAAACATTAGAAACATTAGAAACATCTCACATTAGAAACATTAGAAACATTAGAAACATTAGAAACATCTCACATTAGAAACATTAGAAACATTAGAAACGCGTCTCTTGCACCTCATTATCTCTGCTGTCTGTTCTGAGCCAATCAGCAGCCGCTCTGCCTTCTGCTCTCTTCAGTCATTCTGCTGTTTATCCAATGAAGAGCGACTGAAGTCTGAACGGATCCTGAATCAGTCCAATCTGCTTTATTAAACTCTGATCCTGAATCAGTCCAATCTGCTTTCTTAAACTCTGATCCTGAATCAGTCCAATCTGCTTTATTAAACTCTGATCCTGAATCAGTCCAATCTGCTTTATTAAACTCTGATCCTGAATCAGTCCAATCTGCTTTATTAAACTCTGATCCTGAATCAGTCCAATCTGCTTTATTAAACTCTGATCCTGAATCAGTCCAATCTGCTTTATTAAACTCTGATCCTGAATCAGTCCAATCTGCTTTATTAAACTCTGATCCTGAATCAGTCCAATCTGCTTTATTAAACTCTGATCCTGAATCAGTCCAATCTGCTTTATTAAACTCTGATCCTGAATCAGTCCAATCTGCTTTATTAAACTCTGATCCTGAATCAGTCCAATCTGCTTTATTAAACTCTGATCCTGAATCAGTCCAATCTGCTTTATTAAACTCTGATCCTGAATCAGTCCAATCTGCTTTATTAAACTCTGATCCTGAATCAGTCCAATCTGCTTTATTAAACTCTGATCCTGAATCAGTCTAATCTGCTTTATTAAACTCTGATCCTGAATCAGTCTAATCTGCTTTATTAGTTCAGAACTCAGCAGCTCTGCCCAGGAGCTTTAATCTGTTTTCTCAGTAACGAGCAGTGTGACGAGTCACCGTCTCCATTTCTGTAACGTTTTGTTCCTCCTCTAAATATCAGATTGAATTTGAATTCTCCGGAAGCGTTTTCCCGTCCTCGTCTCTTCTCTTCTCTGTGGAGACCGGAACATCGAGGCTGTCTGGTTTCCGGACTCCTGACTCTGAGTTAGAAGGAGAAGAAACAGAACAAGCAGAGAAGCTAACGAGCCAAGTGACATCCTGACTCTGAGATGAGAGACGAGTCTTTCAGGAGAGACTCGGAGACTCTCTGACCCGCTGAGAGACTCGGAGACTCGTCTGACCCGCTGAGAGACTCGGAGACTCTCTGACCCGCTGAGAGACTCGGAGACTCTCTGACCCGCTGAGAGACTCGGCGGTTTGTTTGTGACTCGGAGCTCTGTAGTTTCCAGACTTGTAGATGTTGGATTGTTTGGGTATTTTATCTTGAAGATCAATAAGATAATTAAAGTAATTAGGGAGAAGCCTGCCGGTATAGCCCGAGGTTTAAGTTAAAGGTACAATAGATTTTTTTGGTCTTTTAAATAGGCACAAGTCAATTGTAATTAGCGCGTGTGTTGGATCAAAATAGCGAGTGGATGGAGGTGAAGTTACTGCAAGTCTTTAATGATCCGTCATGGGGCAACTCAAGAGCCGAGTTGCCCCGAGTTGCCCCGAGTTGCCCCAGGAGAATTGACATGACTGATCCGTCTCATTCTGCCTCATAATCTCCGACTCTTTCTTTCCTTTTTGTGACTGGGGATGAATTTTCTGTTGTGTTTTCTTTTTCATGGAAGATTTGCATTTTGATGTGTAGTTCTGTGGTTCTCTCTGTTAGCATGCTAATCCCCCCCCCCCCCCCCCCCCCCCGCCTCTCGTCTCCATGACGATACTGTCTTTCTGTCTCTGAGCACTCGAGCTCTTTATTGTCCTCCGGCTTTGATGCTGCTCATCTGACAATTTCCAGCCGATCGGTACAGTAGACGCTCACATTAGAAACATTAGAGACATAGAAACATCTCACATTAGAAACATTAGAAACATCTCACATTAGAAACATTAGAAACATTAGAAACATCTCACATTAGAAACATTAGAAACATCTCACATTAGAAACATTAGAAACATTAGAAACATCTCACATTAGAAACATTAGAAACATCTCACATTAGAAACATTAGAAAACATTAGAAACATCTCACATTAGAAACATTAGAAACATCTCACATTAGAAACATTAGAAACATTAGAAACATCTCACATTAGAAACATTAGAAACATCTCACATTAGAAACATTAGAAACATCTCACATTAGAAACATTAGAAACATTAGAAACATCTCACATTAGAAACATTAGAAACATTAGAAACATCTCACATTAGAAACATCTCACATTAGAAACATTAGAACATTAGAAACATCTCACATTAGAAACATTAGAAACATTAGAAACATCTCACATTAGAAACATTAGAAACATCTCACATTAGAAACATTAGAAACATTAGAAACATCTCACATTAGAAACATTAGAAACATCTCACATTAGAAACATTAGAAACATCTCACAATAGAAAAATTAGAAACATTAGAAACATCTCACATTAGAAACATTAGAAACATTAGAAACATCTCACATTAGAAACATTAGAAACATCTCACATTAGAAACATTAGAAACATTAGAAACATCTCACATTAGAAACATTAGAAACATTAGAAACATCTCACATTAGAAACATTAGAAACATCTCACATTAGAAGCTTAGAAACATCTCACATTAGAAACATTAGAAACATTAGAAACATTAGAAACATTAGAAACATCTCACATTAGAAACATTAGAAACATCTCACATTAGAAACATTAGAAACATTAGAAACATCTCACATTAGAAACATTAGAAACATCTCACATTAGAAACATTAGAAACATTAGAAACATCTCACATTAGAAACATTAGAAACATTAGAAACATCTCACATTAGAAACATTAGAACATCTCACATTAGAAACATTAGAAACATTAGAAACATCTCACATTAGAAACATTAGAAACATCTCACATTAGAAACATTAGAAACATTAGAAACATCTCACATTAGAAACATTAGAAACATTAGAAACATCTCACATTAGAAACATTAGAAACATTAGAAACATTAGAAACATTAGAAACATCTCACATTAGAAACATCTCACATTAGAAACATTAGAAACATTAGAAACATTAGAAACATCTCACATTAGAAACATTAGAAACATCTCACATTAGAAACATTAGAAACATCTCACATTAGAAACATTAGAAACATTAGAAACATTAGAAACATCTCACATTAGAAACATTAGAAACATTAGAAACATCTCACATTAGAAACATTAGAAACATTAGAAACATCTCACATTAGAAACATTAGAAACATTAGAAACATTAGAAACATCTCACATTAGAAACATTAGAAACATTAGAAACATTAGAAACATTAGAAACATCTCACATTAGAAACATTAGAAACATTAGAAACATTAGAAACATTAGAAACATTAGAAACATCTCACATTAGAAACATTAGAAACATTAGAAACATTAGAAACATTAGAAACATCTCACATTAGAAACATTAGAAACATTAGAAACATCTCACATTAGAAACATTAGAAACATCTC
>NW_027283438.1:12500-15562 GCF_046629955.1 Centroberyx affinis | reverse complement strand
TGAATGACATGTTGCAATTTGATTTTTTGAAAGCTGTAGCATTTTCAAAAATCCATCCTTTTTTTTTTTTTTTACAGCCAGTTTCAGGCTAACAGTAAACGCATCACAACCGGGCTAAAGGATGACTGAAATCTGTCCAATCAGGCCAGTGTGCAGAACTGGAAAGCCTCCAATCAGCAGGTTTACCTCATTTGAATTAGAGGAGCCGCTGCTGTCGGCCAATCAGGGTCCAGTATTGTGACGACTTAGTCTTCACATCCAGGTATGAATGTACAGAATGTGCATATTGTGTATTGTTGTATTTTACCCCACTTTTTATATTTTTAAATATGTCAAATATTTGTTTGTTGTTTGTTTTATATGTAGTTTATCTCACTTTTTACATTTTTATATATTTTGCTAATGTTGCTCATTATTGTTTTATTTTATGTACAGCCCTTTGAGACATATTTGTGATATCAGGCTATAATAAACTTTGACTTGACTTGATATTCATCCAGTTTATCTAATTTAACTCAACTTTGAGCTAAAAAGAATATTTGGAAAACATGATGAAGAACATTATTCTTATCCTGAGCATGTTTGAAAACAAAATCATGAAACTGAATGATATGGAGCCTTTAAATTCTATTTGAGTTGTCTTGCAGCTTTACGAGTCCATTATCTTGCTTCAGTTTGAACAAGTGTAACACCAAAATTCTTCCGACACTTCGAACTGACCACTCAAACTGAAAGGTTTAATAACATAAAGAAAGCGAAATCACCAGCATGACTCGTTTTTTTTTATATATGGTCAGAATCTGCTTTGTCTGTGTTCCTTTATGTGCTAGAAGTGATTTTCAGACTGTTCCTCCATACAATGGCAGTGAATGGAGAGAGAAAAAAACCACAATCCTCCCGTCTGCTCTACCGGAGCAACAGATCACAGAATCACTGATTTTGGGTTTTATCATGGAGGAAGAGACACAACCCAAGACTCTACCAGAGCTACACAGAGCTTTAAGAGGGTGTGTGAGACAACTGAGACGCAGAAAAATGAATGAAAATATGCACCAGGAAGAAATTGCAGATGGAACTGTGAGAAAATCACAATGTATGCAACGTATACAAATGAGAAGATGAGGAGAGCAAATGTGGTCGATGTCAGTGTGGTGTTGCTCTGGTTTGAATATCGTGCTAGCTGTGTTCCCAGAGTCTTTCAGCTGTTTGTTGATATGTGGCAGCCGTCTGCCTCTCTGTCTGTCTGCCTGCCTGTCTGTCTCTCTCTCTCTGTCTGCCTGTCTGTCTCTCTGTCTGCCAGTCTGTCTCTCTCTCTGTCTGTCTGTCTGCTTCTCTGCCTGTCTCTCTGTCTGTCTCTCTCTCTCTGTCGGTCTCTCTCTCTGTCTGCCTGTCTCTCTGTCTGTCTGTCTGCCTGTCTGTCTCTCTGTCTGGATCGTGACTGAATATCTGTTTGCCCATGGAGCGTCCGTCTTGGTCTCTCTGCTCTGTCTCTAGCTGTGAGACCGGGCCGCCTGCACGGCCTTTGGCTCGCCGGCTGACAATAATTAGGCTAACCACACCGCCTAATCACCGGGGGTTGCGTGCTATGCTGCCTGTGTGTGTGTGTGTGTGTGTGTGTGTGTGTGTGTGTGTGTGTGTGTGTGTGTGAGAGAGAGAGAGAATTTCTTTGAAATCTCTAAATGCTGGGTGGAGGAGGAGTGCCCCTTTACTCACTTGTTTAAAACAGAAGTGTGGCGCACAATCGGGTACATGCACATACACACACACTCTCTCTCTCTCTCTCTCTCTCTCTCTCTCTCTTTGCTCACCGGGTGACAGAGTCGCGCGTTCCCGGCTGAATGAGGTGGGAGAAGTATTCCTCCACCACAGAAGAAGTCAGGTGTTTCTTCAGGTAGGGGAAGAAGAGGGGATGACGAGCGATCACACCTAAACAGAGAGAGAGAGAGAGAGAGAGAATGAAAGAGAGAGAGAGAGAGAGAGAGAGAGAGAGAGAGAGAGAGAGAGATCAACTCCATCTTTGTCCCTCACCCTCACTATGGTGTTTCTGCTCTGCTCTTCCCACAGATCACCTGTCAATCAAACAGTGTGGGCGGAGCTTGGATTTTCTGTTGCTGCAGTTTGAGTTTCTCTTTTCTATCGCTGTTCATGCTAACTACCCAGTTCTTCTTCTTCTGTTGATTACAAACAAATCGGAAGCCACCAGACACCGACTGTTTAGAACAGACAAGGGAAAAGATTCATGAACTGGATACAGATTGAATCACTGTTGTGTTAAAACAGTCAGTGATACAGACATTTATCTATACGGCTATCCTAAACCAGTGATTCTCAACCTTTTTCATATCAAGGACCCCTAATTTTGTCCACATTAGACCCACAGACCCCTATTTGATGATATTTTTTCTCTCAGACCCAAATCTGCGAATATTTGTATTATTAGATATGATTTTGTCAAGTATTCCATGTATTGCAGGTAGAGAGATAACAGTGAAACTCTGATCAAAACAGTCATTCTTCTACATTCTCTAATTGTGTTAACTTCTTGTAAATTAAATAATGGTGAAGTTTAACAATTTATCAGTTTGCTGGGGACCCCTGGAACCCCCTCAAGGACCCCTGGTGGTCCCTGGACCCCACGTTGAGAACCACTGTCCTAAACAGTAGGAACTGTGACACTCGCCACATTATCTATTATCTCTTGGTGTTTCTCACCAATGTTAGCCGAGTCTCCCTTGTCTCCACTCCTGGTGAAGGCCAGCTCCTCCAGTCTGTAGCTGTGCGGTCCACTGGGCAAGTCTGGACAGAGAAGACCAACAAACCAAGACTAGCTTTAGACACACTCCTTCAGTTCAGTCCCACAGTGATGAAACACACAAGCAAAGAATCAAACGCAGAAGTGGTAATCATTTCCAGTGGTGGAAGAAGTACTCTGATCCTTTACTGAAGTAAAAGTACCAATAGAGCAATGTAAAAATACTCCATTACAAGTAAAAGTCCTGCATGAAAAATCCTACTTAAGTAAAAGTACATAAGTATTAGCAGCAAAATGGAGTTAAAGTATT